>NW_026871346.1:0-255859 GCF_028564815.1 Eubalaena glacialis
CCGTACCCTAACCCCAACCCTAACCCTAACTCTAACCCTAACCCCTACCCTACGCCGTACCCTCACCCGTACCCTATCCCATACGCTAAGCCGTACCCTAACCCTAACACTAACACTAACCCTAACCCTAACCCTAACCCATACCCTACGCCGTACCCTCACCCGTAACCTAACCCGTACCCAAAGCCGTACCCTAACACTAACCCTAACCTATACACTACGCCGTACCCTCACCCGTACCCTAACCCGTACCCTAAGCCGTACCCTAACTCTAACCCTAACCCTAACCCTAACCCTTACCCATACCCTGCGCCGTACCCTAACCCATACAATAACCTGTATCCTAAGCCTTAACCTAACCCTAACCAATGACCTACACAGTACCCTCACCCGTACCCTAAGCCATACCCTAACCCTAACCCTAACACTAACCCTAACCCTAAACCCTACCCTATGCCGTACCCTCACCCATACCCTATCCCATACCCTAAGCCGTACCCTAACCCTAACACTAACCCTAACCCTAACCCTAAACTACCCTTGACTGCTTTTGCCTCCATTAGATTTCCTAAGCACTAGTGTTTTAAGGAACAGGTTAAAAAGAAAATCCTAATGTGATTTTTTTATAATGTGTTTATTCTTTATCTTATCCTAGTAACGAAAATCTTCTCCATGGCTGGACCCTAAATAATATTCCTTTACGTGCTAAGTGGTATCTAGAGAGTGGGATAGGTTTAATAAATACCCTAATCCTAACGTGTACCCTAACCCTAACCCTAATGCGTACCCTAACCCTAACCCAAACCCTAACCCTAACACGTACGCTAATCCTCACCCGTACCCTAAACCAATCCCTAACCCTAAAACTAACCCTAACCCTAACCCTAACCCTAACCCATACGCTACGCCGTACCCTCACCCATACCCTAACCCGTATCCTAAGCCGTACCCTAACCCTAAACCTAACCCTAACCTCTACCCTATGCCGTACCCTCACCCGTACCCTAACCCGTACCCAAAGCCTTACCCTAACCCTAACCCTAACCCTCACCCATACCCAACGCCGTAACCTAACCCATATCCTAACCCGTATCCTAAGCCGTACCCTAACCCTAACCAATAACCTACGCAGTACCCTCACCAGTACCCTCACCGGTATCCTAAGCCCTCCCCTAACCCTAACCCTAACCCTAACCCTAAACTACCCTTTACTGCTTTTGCCTCCATTAGATTTCCTAAACACTAGTGTTTTAAGGAACAGGTTAAAAAGAAAACCTTATGTGATTTTTTTATAATGTGTTTATTCTTTATCTTATCCTAGTGACTAAAATCTTCTCCATGGCTGAACCCCAAATAATAATCCTTTACGTGCTAAGTGGTATCTAGAGAGTGGGATAGGTTTAATAAATACCCTAATCCTAAAGTGTACCCTAAACCTAACCCATACCCTAACCCTAACGCGTACCCTAACCCTAACCAAAACCCTAACCCGAACACGTATGCTAATCCTAACCCGTACCCTAAACCAATCCCTAACCCTAAAACTAACCCTAACCCTAACCCTAACCCTAACCCATAACCTACACCGTACCCTCACCCGTACCCTAACCCGTACCCTAAGCCGTACCCTAACCCTAACCCTAAAACATATGCTACGCCGTACCCTCACCCGTACCCTAACCCGTATCCTAAGCCGTACCCTAACCCTAACCCTAACCCTAAACTATACCCTACGCCGTAACCTCACCCGTACCCTAACCCGTACCCTAAGCCGTACCCTAACCCTAACCCTAACCCTAACCCTAACCCATACCGTACGCCATACCCTAACACGTACCCTAACCCGTATCCTAAGCCGTACCCTAACCCTAACCAATACCCTACGCAGTATCCTCACCCATAGCCTCACCCGTACCCTAAGCCGTACCCTAACCCTAACCCTAACCCTAACCCTAACCCTAACCCCTACCCTATGCCATACCCTCACCTGTACCCTATCCCATAACTTAAGCCGTACCATAACCCTAACACTAACCCTAACCCTAACCCATAACCTACGCCGTACCCTCACCCGTACCCTAACCCGTATCCTAAGCCGAACCCTAACCCTAACCCTAACCCTAACCCTAACCCATAACCTACGCCGTACCCTCACCCGTACCCTAACACATACCCTAAGACGTACCGTAACCCTAACCCTAACACTAACCCTAACCTTAACCCACACTCTACGCCGTACCCTAACCCGTACCCTAACACGTATCCTAAGCCGTACCCTAACCCTAACCAATACCCTACGCAGTACCCTCACCCGTACCCTCACCCGTACCCTAAGCCATACCCTAACCCTAACCCTAACCCTAACCCTAACCCCTACCCTACGCCGTACCCTCACCCATACCCTATCCCATACCCTAAGCCGTACCCTAACCCTAACACTAACCCTAACCCTAACCCTAACCCTAAACTACCCTTGATTGCTTTTGCCTGTATTAGATTTCCTAAACACTAGTGTTTTAAGGAACAGGTTAAAAAGAAAATCCTAATGTGATTTTTTTATAATGTGTTTATTCTTTATCTTATCCTAGTGACTAAAATCTTCTCCATGGCTGGATCCCTAATAATATTCCTTTACGCGCTAAGTGGTATCTAGAGAGTGGGATAGGTTTAATAAATACCCTAATCCTAACGTGTACCCTAACCCTAACCCATACCCTAACCCTAACGCGTACCCTAACCCTAACCGAAAACCTAACCCTAACACGTACGCTAATCCTAACCCGTACCCTAAACCAATCCCTAACCCTAAAACATACCCTAACCCTAAACCTTACCCTACGCCGTACCCTCACCCGTACCCTAACCCGTACCCTAAGACGTACCCTAACCCTAACCCTAACCCATACGCTACGCCGTACCCTCACCCGTACCCTAACCCGTATCCTAAGCCGTACCCTAACCCTAACCCTAACCCTAACCCTAACCCATACCCTACGCCATACCCTAACCCGTACCCTAACCCGTATCCTAAGCCGTATCCTAACCCTAACCAATACCCTACGCAGTACCCTCACCCATACCCTCACCCGTACCCTAAGCCGTACCCTAACCCCAACCCTAACCCTAACTCTAACCCTAACCCCTACCCTACGCCGTACCCTCACCCGTACCCTATCCCATACGCTAAGCCGTACCCTAACCCTAACACTAACACTAACCCTAACCCTAACCCTAACCCATACCCTACGCCGTACCCTCACCCGTAACCTAACCCGTACCCAAAGCCGTACCCTAACCCTAACCCTAACCTATACACTACGCCGTACCCTCACCCGTACCCTAACCCGTACCCTAAGCCGTACCCTAACTCTAACCCTAACCCTAACCCTAACCCTTACCCATACCCTGCGCCGTACCCTAACCCATACAATAACCTGTATCCTAAGCCTTAACCTAACCCTAACCAATGACCTACACAGTACCCTCACCCGTACCCTAAGCCATACCCTAACCCTAACCCTAACACTAACCCTAACCCTAAACCCTACCCTATGCCGTACCCTCACCCATACCCTATCCCATACCCTAAGCCGTACCCTAACCCTAACACTAACCCTAACCCTAACCCTAACCCTAAACTACCCTTGACTGCTTTTGCCTCCATTAGATTTCCTAAGCACTAGTGTTTTAAGGAACAGGTTAAAAAGAAAATCCTAATGTGATTTTTTTATAATGTGTTTATTCTTTATCTTATCCTAGTAACGAAAATCTTCTCCATGGCTGGACCCTAAATAATATTCCTTTACGTGCTAAGTGGTATCTAGAGAGTGGGATAGGTTTAATAAATACCCTAATCCTAACGTGTACCCTAACCCTAACCCAAACCCTAACCCTAACACGTAGGCTAATCCTCACCCGTACCCTAAACCAATCCCTAACCCTAAAACTAACCCTAACCCTAACCCTAACCCTAACCCATACGCTACGCCGTACCCTCACCCGAACCCTAACCCGTATCCTAAGCCGTACCCTAACCCTAACCCTAACCCTAACCCTAACCCTAACCCATACCCTACGCCATACCCTAACCCGTACCCTAACCCGTATCCTAAGCCGTATCCTAACCCTAACCAATACCCTACGCAGTACCCTCACCCGTACCCTCACCCGTACCCTAAGCCGTACCCTAACCCCAACCCTAACCCTAACTCTAACCCTAACCCCTACCCTACGCCGTACCCTCACCCGTACCCTATCCCATACGCTAAGCCGTACCCTAACCCTAACACTAACACTAACCCTAACCCTAACCCTAACCCATACCCTACGCCGTACCCTCACCCGTAACCTAACCCGTACCCAAAGCCGTACCCTAACACTAACCCTAACCTATACACTACGCCGTACCCTCACCCGTACCCTAACCCGTACCCTAAGCCGTACCCTAACTCTAACCATAACCCTAACCCTAACCCTTACCCATACCCTGCGCCGTACCCTAACCCATACAATACCCTGTATCCTAAGCCTTAACCTAACCCTAACCAATGACCTACACAGTACCCTCACCCGTACCCTAAGCCATACCCTAACCCTAACCCTAACACTAACCCTAACCCTAAACCCTACCCTATGCCGTACCCTCACCCATACCCTATCCCATACCCTAAGCCGTACCCTAACCCTAACACTAACACTAACCCTAACCCTAAACTACCCTTGACTGCTTTTGCCTCCATTAGATTTCCTAAGCACTAGTGTTTTAAGGAACAGGTTAAAAAGAAAATCCTAATGTGATTTTTTTATAATGTGTTTATTCTTTATCTTATCCTAGTAACGAAAATCTTCTCCATGCCTGGACCCTAAATAATATTCCTTTACGTGCTAAGTGGTATCTAGAGAGTGGGATAGGTTTAATAAATACCCTAATCCTAACGTGTACCCTAACCCTAACCCTAATGCGTACCCTAACCCTAACCCAAACCCTAACCCTAACACGTACGCTAATCCTCACCCGTACCCTAAACCAATCCCTAACCCTAAAACTAACCCTAACCCTAACCCTAACCCTAACCCATACGCTACGCCGTACCCTCACCCATACCCTAACCCGTATCCTAAGCCGTACCCTAACCCTAAACCTAACCCTAACCTCTACCCTATGCCGTACCCTCACCCGTACCCTAACCCGTACCCAAAGCCTTACCCTAACCCTAACCCTAACCCTCACCCATACCCAACGCCGTAACCTAACCCATATCCTAACCCGTATCCTAAGCCGTACCCTAACCCTAACCAATAACCTACGCAGTACCCTCACCAGTACCCTCACCGGTATCCTAAGCCCTCCCCTAACCCTAACCCTAACCCTAACCCTAAACTACCCTTTACTGCTTTTGCCTCCATTAGATTTCCTAAACACTAGTGTTTTAAGGAACAGGTTAAAAAGAAAACCTTATGTGATTTTTTTATAATGTGTTTATTCTTTATCTTATCCTAGTGACTAAAATCTTCTCCATGGCTGAACCCCAAATAATAATCCTTTACGTGCTAAGTGGTATCTAGAGAGTGGGATAGGTTTAATAAATACCCTAATCCTAAAGTGTACCCTAAACCTAACCCATACCCTAATCCTAACGCGTACCCTAACCCTAACCAAAACCCTAACCCGAACACGTATGCTAATCCTAACCCGTACCCTAAACCAATCCCTAACCCTAAAACTAACCCTAACCCTAACCCTAACCCTAACCCATAACCTACACCGTACCCTCACCCGTACCCTAACCCGTACCCTAAGCCGTACCCTAACCCTAACCCTAAAACATATGCTACGCCGTACCCTCACCCGTACCCTAACCCGTATCCTAAGCCGTACCCTAACCCTAACCCTAACCCTAAACTATACCCTACGCCGTAACCTCACCCGTACCCTAACCCCTACCCTAAGCCGTACCCTAACCCTAACCCTAACCCTAACCCTAACCCATACCGTACGCCATACCCTAACACGTACCCTAACCCGTATCCTAAGCCGTACCCTAACCCTAACCAATACCCTACGCAGTATCCTCACCCATAGCCTCACCCGTACCCTAAGCCGTACCCTAACCCTAACCCTAACCCTAACCCTAACCCTAACCCCTACCCTATGCCATACCCTCACCTGTACCCTATCCCATAACTTAAGCCGTACCATAACCCTAACACTAACCCTAACCCTAACCCATAACCTACGCCGTACCCTCACCCGTACCCTAACCCGTATCCTAAGCCGTACCCTAACCCTAACCCTAACCCTAACCCTAACCCATAACCTACGCCGTACCCTCACCCGTACCCTAACACATACCCTAAGACGTACCGTAACCCTAACCCTAACACTAACCCTAACCTTAACCCACACTCTACGCCATACCCTAACCCGTACCCTAACACGTATCCTAAGCCGTACCCTAACCCTAACCAATACCCTACGCAGTACCCTCACCCGTACCCTCACCCGTACCCTAAGCCATACCCTAACCCTAACCCTAACCCTAACCCTAACCCCTACCCTACGCCGTACCCTCACCCATACCCTATCCCATTCCCTAAGCCGTACCCTAACCCTAACACTAACCCTAACCCTAACCCTAACCCTAAACTACCCTTGATTGCTTTTGCCTGTATTAGATTTCCTAAACACTAGTGTTTTAAGGAACAGGTTAAAAAGAAAATCCTAATGTGATTTTTTTATAATGTGTTTATTCTTTATCTTATCCTAGTGACTAAAATCTTCTCCATGGCTGGATCCCTAATAATATTCCTTTACGCGCTAAGTGGTATCTAGAGAGTGGGATAGGTTTAATAAATACCCTAATCCTAACGTGTACCCTAACCCTAACCCATACCCTAACCCTAACGCGTACCCTAACCCTAACCGAAAACCTAACCCTAACACGTTCGCTAATCCTAACCCGTACCCTAAACCAATCCCTAACCCTAAAACTAACCCTAACCCTAAACCTTACCCTACGCCGTACCCTCACCCGTACCCTAACCCGTACCCTAAGACGTACCCTAACCCTAACCCTAACCCATACGCTACGCCGTACCCTCACCCGTACCCTAACCCGTATCCTAAGCCGTACCCTAACCCTAACCCTAACCCTAACCCTAACCCATACCCTACGCCATACCCTAACCCGTACCCTAACCCGTATCCTAAGCCGTATCCTAACCCTAACCAATACCCTACGCAGTACCCTCACCCATACCCTCACCCGTACCCTAAGCCGTACCCTAACCCCAACCCTAACCCTAACTCTAACCCTAACCCCTACCCTACGCCGTACCCTCACCCGTACCCTATCCCATACGCTAAGCCGTACCCTAACCCTAACACTAACACTAACCCTAACCCTAACCCTAACCCATACCCTACGCCGTACCCTCACCCGTAACCTAACCCGTACCCAAAGCCGTACCCTAACCCTAACCCTAACCTATACACTATGCCGTACCCTCACCCGTACCCTAACCCGTACCCTAAGCCGTACCCTAACTCTAACCCTAACCCTAACCCTTACCCATACCCTGCGCCGTACCCTAACCCATACAATAACCTGTATCCTAAGCCTTAACCTAACCCTAACCAATGACCTACACAGTACCCTCACCCGTACCCTAAGCCATACCCTAACCCTAACCCTAACACTAACCCTAACCCTAAACCCTACCCTATGCCGTACCCTCACCCATACCCTATCCCATACCCTAAGCCGTACCCTAACCCTAACACTAACCCTAACCCTAACCCTAACCCTAAACTACCCTTGACTGCTTTTGCCTCCATTAGATTTCCTAAGCACTAGTGTTTTAAGGAACAGGTTAAAAAGAAAATCCTAATGTGATTTTTTTATAATGTGTTTATTCTTTATCTTATCCTAGTAACGAAAATCTTCTCCATGGCTGGACCCTAAATAATATTCCTTTACGTGCTAAGTGGTATCTAGAGAGTGGGATAGGTTTAATAAATACCCTAATCCTAACGTGTACCCTAACCCTAACCCAAACCCTAACCCTAACACGTACGCTAATCCTCACCCGTACCCTAAACCAATCCCTAACCCTAAAACTAACCCTAACCCTAACCCTAACCCTAACCCATACGCTACGCCGTACCCTCACCCATACCCTAACCCGTATCCTAAGCCGTACCCTAACCCTAAACCTAACCCTAACCTCTACCCTACGCCGCACCCTCACCCGTACCCTAACCCGTACCCAAAGCCTTACCCTAACCCTAACCCTAACCCTCACCCATACCCAACGCCGTAACCTAACCCATATCCTAACCCGTATCCTAAGCCGTACCCTAACCCTAACCAATAACCTACGCAGTACCCTCACCAGTACCCTCACCGGTATCCTAAGCCCTACCCTAACCCTAACCCTAACCCTAACCCTAAACTACCCTTTACTGCTTTTGCCTCCATTAGATTTCCTAAACACTAGTGTTTTAAGGAACAGGTTAAAAAGAAAACCTTATGTGATTTTTTTATAATGTGTTTATTCTTTATCTTATCCTAGTGACTAAAATCTTCTCCATGGCTGAACCCCAAATAATATTCCTTTACGTGCTAAGTGGTATCTAGAGAGTGGGATAGGTTTAATAAATACCCTAATCCTAAAGTGTACCCTAAACCTAACCCATACCCTAACCCTAACGCGTACCCTAACCCTAACCAAAACCCTAACCCGAACACGTATGCTAATCCTGACCCGTACCCTAAACCAATCCCTAACCCTAAAACTAACCCTAACCCTAACCCTAACCCTAACCCATAACCTACACCGTACCCTCACCCGTACCCTAACCCGTACCCTAAGCCGTACCCTAACCCTAACCCTAAACCATATGCTACGCCGTACCCTCACCCGTACCCTAACCCGTATCCTAAGCCGTACCCTAACCCTAACACTAACCCTAAACTATACCCTACGCCGTAACCTCACCCGTACCCTAACCCGTACCCTAAGCCGTACCCTAACCCTAACCCTAACCCTAACCCTAACCCTAACCCTAACCCATACCGTACGCCATACCCTAACACGTACCCTAACCCGTATCCTAAGCCGTACCCTAACCCTAACCAATACCCTACGCATTATCCTCACCCATAGCCTCACCCGTGCCCTAAGCCGTACCCTAACCCTAACCCTAACCCTAACCCTAACCCTAACACCTACCCTATGCCATACCCTCACCTGTACCCTATCCCATAACCTAAGCCGTACCATAACCCTAACACTAACCCTAACCCTAACCCATAACCTACGCCGTACCCTCACCCGTACCCTAACCCGTATCCTAAGCCGTACCCTAACCCTAACCCTAACCCTAACCCTAACCCATAACCTACGCCGTACCCTCACCCGTACCCTAACACGTACCCTAAGAAGTACCGTAACCCTAACCCTAACACTAACCCTAACCCTAACCCACACTCTACGCCGTACCCTAACCCGTACCCTAACACGTATCCTAAGCCGTACCCTAACCCTAAGCAATACCCTACGCAGTACCCTCACCCGTACCCTCACCCGTACCCTATCCCATACCCTAAGCCGTACCCTAACCCTAACACTAACCCTAACCCTAACCCTAACCCTAAACTACCCTTGATTGCTTTTGCCTCTATTAGATTTCCTAAGCACTAGTGTTTTAAGGAACAGGTTAAAAAGAAAATCCTAATGTGATTTTTTTATAATGTGTTTATTCTTTATCTTATCCTAGTGACTAAAATCTTCTCCATGGCTGGATCCCTAATAATATTCCTTTACGTGCTAAGTGGTATCTAGAGAGTGGGATAGGTTTAATAAATACCCTAATCCTAACGTGTACCCTAACCCTAACCCATACCCTAACCCTAACGCGTACCCTAACCCTAACCGAAAACCTAACCCTAACACGTACGCTAATCCTAACCCGTACCCTAAACCAATCCCTAACCCTAAAACTAACCCTAACCCTAACCCTAACCCTAAACCTTACCCTACGCCGTACCCTCACCCGTACCCTAACCCGTACCCTAAGACGTACCCTAACCCTAACCCTAACCCATACGCTATGCCGTACCCTCAGCCGTACCCTAACCCGTATCCTAAGCCATACCCTAACCCTAACCCTAACCCTAACCCTAACCCTAACCCATACCCTATGCCATACCCTAACCCGTACCCTAACCCGTATCCTAAGCCGTATCCTAACCCTAACCAATACCCTACGCAGTACCCTCACCCGTACCCTCACCCGTACCCTAAGCCGTACCCTAACCCCAACCCTAACCCTAACTCTAACCCTAACCCCTACCCTACGCCGTACCCTCACCCGTACCCTATCCCATACGCTAAGCCGTACCCTAACCCTAACACTAACACTAACCCTAACCCTAACCCTAACCCATACCCTACGCCGTACCCTCACCCGTAACCTAACCCGTACCCAAAGCCATACCCTAACCCTAACCCTAACCTATACACTACGCCGTACCCTCACCCGTACCCTAACCCGTACCCTAAGCCGTACCCTAACTCTAACCCTAACCCTACCCCTAACCCTTACCCATACCCTGCGCCGTACCCTAACCCATACAATAACCTGTATCCTAAGCCTTAACCTAACCCTAACCAATGACCTACACAGTACCCTCACCCGTACCCTAAGCCATACCCTAACCCTAACCCTAACACTAACCCTAACCCTAAACCCTACCCTATGCCGTACCCTCACCCATACCCTATCCCATACCCTAAGCCGTACCCTAACCCTAACACTAACCCTAACCCTAACCCTAACCCTAAACTACCCTTGACTGCTTTTGCCTCCATTAGATTTCCTAAGCACTAGTGTTTTAAGGAACAGGTTAAAAAGAAAATCCTAATGTGATTTTTTTATAATGTGTTTATTCTTTATCTTATCCTAGTAACGAAAATCTTCTCCATGGCTGGACCCTAAATAATATTCCTTTACGTGCTAAGTGGTATCTAGAGAGTGGGATAGGTTTAATAAATACCCTAATCCTAACGTGTACCCTAACCCTAACCCTAATGCGTACCCTAACCCTAACCCAAACCCTAACCCTAACACGTACGCTAATCCTCACCCGTACCCTAAACCAATCCCTAACCCTAAAACTAACCCTAACCCTAACCCTAACCCTAACCCATACGCTATGCCGTACCCTCACCCATACCCTAACCCGTATCCTAAGCCGTACCCTAACCCTAAACCTAACCCTAACCTCTACCCTACGCCGTACCCTCACCCGTACCCTAACCCGTACCCAAAGCCTTACCCTAACCCTAACCCTAACCCTCACCCATACCCAACGCCGTAACCTAACTCATATCCTAACCCGTATCCTAAGCCGTACCCTAACCCTAACCAATAACCTACGCAGTACCCTCACCAGTACCCTCACCGGTATCCTAAGCCCTCCCCTAACCCTAACCCTAACCCTAACCCTAAACTACCCTTTACTGCTTTTGCCTCCATTAGATTTCCTAAACACTAGTGTTTTAAGGAACAGGTTAAAAAGAAAACCTTATGTGATTTTTTTATAATGTGTTTATTCTTTATCTTATCCTAGTGACTAAAATCTTCTCCATGGCTGAACCCCAAATAATATTCCTTTACGTGCTAAGTGGTATCTAGAGAGTGGGATAGGTTTAATAAATACCCTAATCCTAAAGTGTACCCTAAACCTAACCCATACCCTAACCCTAACGCGTACCCTAACCCTAACCAAAACCCTAACCCGAACACGTATGCTAATCCTAACCCGTACCCTAAACCAATCCCTAACCCTAAAACTAACCCTAACCCTAACCCTAACCCTAACCCATAACCTACACCGTACCCTCACCCGTACCCTAACCCGTACCCTAAGCCGTACCCTAACCCTAACCCTAAAACATATGCTACGCCGTACCCTCACCCGTACCCTAACCCGTATCCTAAGCCGTACCCTAACCCTAACCCTAACCCTAAACTATACCCTACGCCGTAACCTCACCCGTACCCTAAGCCGTACCCTAAGCCGTACCCTAACCCTAACCCTAACCCTAACCCTAACCCTAACCCTAACCCATACCGTACGCCATACCCTAACACGTACCCTAACCCGTATCCTAAGCCGTACCCTAACCCTAACCAATACCCTACGCAGTATCCTCACCCATAGCCTCACCCGTACCCTAAGCCATACCCTAACCCTAACCCTAACACTAACCCTAACCCTAAACCCTACCCTATGCCGTACCCTCACCCATACCCTATCCCATACCCTAAGCCGTACCCTAACCCTAACACTAACCCTAACCCTAACCCTAACCCTAAACTACCCTTGACTGCTTTTGCCTCCATTAGATTTCCTAAGCACTAGTGTTTTAAGGAACAGGTTAAAAAGAAAATCCAAATGTGATTTTTTTATAATGTGTTTATTCTTTATCTTATCCTAGTAACGAAAATCTTCTCCATGGCTGGACCCTAAATAATATTCCTTTACGTGCTAAGTGGTATCTAGAGAGTGGGATAGGTTTAATAAATACCCTAATCCTAACGTGTACCCTAACCCTAACCCAAACCCTAACCCTAACACGTACGCTAATCCTCACCCGTACCCTAAACCAATCCCTAACCCTAAAACTAACCCTAACCCTAACCCTAACCCTAACCCATACGCTACGCCGTACCCTCACCCATACCCTAACCCGTATCCTAAGCCGTACCCTAACCCTAAACCTAACCCTAACCTCTACCCTATGCCGTACCCTCACCCGTACCCTAACCCGTACCCAAAGCCTTACCCTAACCCTAACCCTAACCCTCACCCATACCCAACGCCGTAACCTAACCCATATCCTAACCCGTATCCTAAGCCGTACCCTAACCCTAACCAATAACCTACGCAGTACCCTCACCAGTACCCTCACCGGTATCCTAAGCCCTCCCCTAACCCTAACCCTAACCCTAACCCTAAACTACCCTTTACTGCTTTTGCCTCCATTAGATTTCCTAAACACTAGTGTTTTAAGGAACAGGTTAAAAAGAAAACCTTATGTGATTTTTTTATAATGTGTTTATTCTTTATCTTATCCTAGTGACTAAAATCTTCTCCATGGCTGAACCCCAAATAATATTCCTTTACGTGCTAAGTGGTATCTAGAGAGTGGGATAGGTTTAATAAATACCCTAATCCTAAAGTGTACCCTAAACCTAACCCATACCCTAATCCTAACGCGTACCCTAACCCTAACCAAAACCCTAACCCGAACACGTATGCTAATCCTAACCCGTACCCTAAACCAATCCCTAACCCTAAAACTAACCCTAACCCTAACCCTAACCCTAACCCATAACCTACACCGTACCCTCACCCGTACCCTAACCCGTACCCTGAGCCGTACCCTAACCCTAACCCTAAAACATATGCTACGCCGTACCCTCACCCGTACCCTAACCCGTATCCTAAGCCGTACCCTAACCCTAACCCTAACCCTAAACTATACCCTACGCCGTAACCTCACCCGTACCCTAACCCGTACCCTAAGCCGTACCCTAACCCTAACCCTAACCCTAACCCTAACCCATACCGTACGCCATACCCTAACACGTACCCTAACCCGTATCCTAAGCCGTACCCTAACCCTAACCAATACCCTACGCAGTATCCTCACCCATAGCCTCACCCGTACCCTAAGCCGTACCCTAACCCTAACCCTAACCCTAACCCTAACCCTAACCCCTACCCTATGCCATACCCTCACCTGTACCCTATCCCATAACTTAAGCCGTACCATAACCCTAACACTAACCCTAACCCTAACCCATAACCTACGCCGTACCCTCACCCGTACCCTAACCCGTATCCTAAGCCGTACCCTAACCCTAACCCTAACCCTAACCCTAACCCATAACCTACGCCGTACCCTCACCCGTACCCTAACACATACCCTAAGACGTACCGTAACCCTAACCCTAACACTAACCCTAACCTTAACCCACACTCTACGCCGTACCCTAACCCGTACCCTAACACGTATCCTAAGCCGTACCCTAACCCTAACCAATACCCTACGCAGTACCCTCACCCGTACCCTCACCCGTACCCTAAGCCATACCCTAACCCTAACCCTAACCCTAACCCTAACCCCTACCCTACGCCGTACCCTCACCCATACCCTATCCCATACCCTAAGCCGTACCCTAACCCTAACACTAACCCTAACCCTAACCCTAACCCTAAACTACCCTTGATTTCTTTTGCCTGTATTAGATTTCCTAAACACTAGTGTTTTAAGGAACAGGTTAAAAAGAAAATCCTAATGTGATTTTTTTATAATGTGTTTATTCTTTATCTTATCCTAGTGACTAAAATCTTCTCCATGGCTGGATCCCTAATAATATTCCTTTACGCGCTAAGTGGTATCTAGAGAGTGGGATAGGTTTAATAAATACCCTAATCCTAACGTGTACCCTAACCCTAACCCATACCCTAACCCTAACGCGTACCCTAACCCTAACCGAAAACCTAACCCTAACACGTACGCTAATCCTAACCCGTACCCTAAACCAATCCCTAACCCTAAAACTAACCCTAACCCTAAACCTTACCCTACGCCGTACCCTCACCCGTACCCTAACCCGTACCCTAAGACGTACCCTAACCCTAACCCTAACCCATACGCTACGCCGTACCCTCACCCGTACCCTAACCCGTATCCTAAGCCGTACCCTAACCCTAACCCTAACCCTAACCCTAACCCATACCCTACGCCATACCCTAACCCGTACCCTAACCCGTATCCTAAGCCGTATCCTAACCCTAACCAATACCCTACGCAGTACCCTCACCCATACCCTCACCCGTACCCTAAGCCGTACCCTAACCCCAACCCTAACCCTAACTCTAACCCTAACCCCTACCCTACGCCGTACCCTCACCCGTACCCTATCCCATACGCTAAGCCGTACCCTAACCCTAACACTAACACTAACCCTAACCCTAACCCTAACCCATACCCTACGCCGTACCCTCACCCGTAACCTAACCCGTACCCAAAGCCGTACCCTAACCCTAACCCTAACCTATACACTACGCCGTACCCTCACCCGTACCCTAACCCGTACCCTAAGCCGTACCCTAACTCTAACCCTAACCCTAACCCTAACCCTTACCCATACCCTGCGCCGTACCCTAACCCATACAATAACCTGTATCCTAAGCCTTAACCTAACCCTAACCAATGACCTACACAGTACCCTCACCCGTACCCTAAGCCATACCCTAACCCTAACCCTAACACTAACCCTAACCCTAAACCCTACCCTATGCCGTACCCTCACCCATACCCTATCCCATACCCTAAGCCGTACCCTAACCCTAACACTAACCCTAACCCTAACCCTAACCCTAAACTACCCTTGACTGCTTTTGCCTCCATTAGATTTCCTAAGCACTAGTGTTTTAAGGAACAGGTTAAAAAGAAAATCCTAATGTGATTTTTTTATAATGTGTTTATTCTTTATCTTATCCTAGTAACGAAAATCTTCTCCATGGCTGGACCCTAAATAATATTCCTTTACGTGCTAAGTGGTATCTAGAGAGTGGGATAGGTTTAATAAATACCCTAATCCTAACGTGTACCCTAACCCTAACCCAAACCCTAACCCTAACACGTACGCTAATCCTCACCCGTACCCTAAACCAATCCCTAACCCTAAAACTAACCCTAACCCTAACCCTAACCCTAACCCATACGCTACGCCGTACCCTCACCCATACCCTAACCCGTATCCTAAGCCGTACCCTAACCCTAAACCTAACCCTAACCTCTACCCTACGCCGCACCCTCACCCGTACCCTAACCCGTACCCAAAGCCTTACCCTAACCCTAACCCTAACCCTCACCCATACCCAACGCCGTAACCTAACCCATATCCTAACCCGTATCCTAAGCCGTACCCTAACCCTAACCAATAACCTACGCAGTACCCTCACCAGTACCCTCACCGGTATCCTAAGCCCTACCCTAACCCTAACCCTAACCCTAACCCTAAACTACCCTTTACTGCTTTTGCCTCCATTAGATTTCCTAAACACTAGTGTTTTAAGGAACAGGTTAAAAAGAAAACCTTATGTGATTTTTTTATAATGTGTTTATTCTTTATCTTATCCTAGTGACTAAAATCTTCTCCATGGCTGAACCCCAAATAATATTCCTTTACGTGCTAAGTGGTATCTAGAGAGTGGGATAGGTTTAATAAATACCCTAATCCTAAAGTGTACCCTAAACCTAACCCATACCCTAACCCTAACGCGTACCCTAACCCTAACCAAAACCCTAACCCGAACACGTATGCTAATCCTGACCCGTACCCTAAACCAATCCCTAACCCTAAAACTAACCCTAACCCTAACCCTAACCCTAACCCATAACCTACACCATACCCTCACCCGTACCCTAACCCGTACCCTAAGCCGTACCCTAACCCTAACCCTAAACCATATGCTACGCCGTACCCTCACCCGTACCCTAACCCGTATCCTAAGCCGTACCCTAACCCTAACACTAACCCTAAACTATACCCTACGCCGTAACCTCACCCGTACCCTAACCCGTACCCTAAGCCGTACCCTAACCCTAACCCTAACCCTAACCCTAACCCTAACCCTAACCCATACCGTACGCCATACCCTAACACGTACCCTAACCCTAATCCTAAGCCGTACCCTAACCCTAACCAATACCCTACGCATTATCCTCACCCATAGCCTCACCCGTGCCCTAAGCCGTACCCTAACCCTAACCCTAACCCTAACCCTAACCCTAACACCTACCCTATGCCATACCCTCACCTGTACCCTATCCCATAACCTAAGCCGTACCATAACCCTAACACTAACCCTAACCCTAACCCATAACCTACGCCGTACCCTCACCCGTACCCTAACCCGTATCCTAAGCCGTACCCTAACCCTAACCCTAACCCTAACCCTAACCCATAACCTACGCCGTACCCTCACCCGTACCCTAACACGTACCCTAAGAAGTACCGTAACCCTAACCCTAACACTAACCCTAACCCTAACCCACACTCTACGCCGTACCCTAACCCGTACCCTAACACGTATCCTAAGCCGTACCCTAACCCTAAGCAATACCCTACGCAGTACCCTCACCCGTACCCTCACCCGTACCCTATCCCATACCCTAAGCCGTACCCTAACCCTAACACTAACCCTAACCCTAACCCTAACCCTAAACTACCCTTGATTGCTTTTGCCTCTATTAGATTTCCTAAGCACTAGTGTTTTAAGGAACAGGTTAAAAAGAAAATCCTAATGTGATTTTTTTATAATGTGTTTATTCTTTATCTTATCCTAGTGACTAAAATCTTCTCCATGGCTGGATCCCTAATAATATTCCTTTACGTGCTAAGTGGTATCTAGAGAGTGGGATAGGTTTAATAAATACCCTAATCCTAACGTGTACCCTAACCCTAACCCATACCCTAACCCTAACGCGTACCCTAACCCTAACCGAAAACCTAACCCTAACACGTACGCTAATCCTAACCCGTACCCTAAACCAATCCCTAACCCTAAAACTAACCCTAACCCTAACCCTAACCCTAAACCTTACCCTACGCCGTACCCTCACCCGTACCCTAACCCGTACCCTAAGACGTACCCTAAACCTAACCCTAACCCATACGCTATGCCGTACCCTCAGCCGTACCCTAACCCGTATCCTAAGCCATACCCTAACCCTAACCCTAACCCTAACCCTAACCCTAACCCATACCCTATGCCATACCCTAACCCGTACCCTAACCCGTATCCTAAGCCGTATCCTAACCCTAACCAATACCCTACGCAGTACCCTCACCCGTACCCTCACCCGTACCCTAAGCCATACCCTAACCCCAACCCTAACCCTAACTCTAACCCTAACCCCTACCCTACGCCGTACCCTCACCCGTACCCTATCCCATACGCTAAGCCGTACCCTAACCCTAACACTAACACTAACCCTAACCCTAACCCTAACCTATACCCTACGCCGTACCCTCACCCGTAACCTAACCCGTACCCAAAGCCGTACCCTAACCCTAACCCTAACCTATACACTACGCCGTACCCTCACCCGTACCCTAACCCGTACCCTAAGCCGTACCCTAACTCTAACCCTAACCCTAACCCTAACCCTTACCCATACCCTGCGCCGTACCCTAACCCATACAATAACCTGTATCCTAAGCCTTAACCTAACCCTAACCAATGACCTACACAGTACCCTCACCCGTACCCTAAGCCATACCCTAACCCTAACCCTAACACTAACCCTAACCCTAAACCCTACCCTATGCCGTACCCTCACCCATACCCTATCCCATACCCTAAGCCGTACCCTAACCCTAACACTAACCCTAACCCTAACCCTAACCCTAAACTACCCTTGACTGCTTTTGCCTCCATTAGATTTCCTAAGCACTAGTGTTTTAAGGAACAGGTTAAAAAGAAAATCCTAATGTGATTTTTTTATAATGTGTTTATTCTTTATCTTATCCTAGTAACGAAAATCTTCTCCATGGCTGGACCCTAAATAATATTCCTTTACGTGCTAAGTGGTATCTAGAGAGTGGGATAGGTTTAATAAATACCCTAATCCTAACGTGTACCCTAACCCTAACCCTAATGCGTACCCTAACCCTAACCCAAACCCTAACCCTAACACGTACGCTAATCCTCACCCGTACCCTAAACCAATCCCTAACCCTAAAACTAACCCTAACCCTAACCCTAACCCTAACCCATACGCTACGCCGTACCCTCACCCATACCCTAACCCGTATCCTAAGCCGTACCCTAACCCTAAACCTAACCCTAACCTCTACCCTACGCCGTACCCTCACCCGTACCCTAACCCGTACCCAAAGCCTTACCCTAACCCTAACCCTAACCCTCACCCATACCCAACGCCGTAACCTAACCCATATCCTAACCCGTATCCTAAGCCGTACCCTAACCCTAACCAATAACCTACGCAGTACCCTCACCAGTACCCTCACCGGTATCCTAAGCCCTCCCCTAACCCTAACCCTAACCCTAACCCTAAACTACCCTTTACTGCTTTTGCCTCCATTAGATTTCCTAAACACTAGTGTTTTAAGGAACAGGTTAAAAAGAAAACCTTATGTGATTTTTTTATAATGTGTTTATTCTTTATCTTATCCTAGTGACTAAAATCTTCTCCATGGCTGAACCCCAAATAATATTCCTTTACGTGCTAAGTGGTATCTAGAGAGTGGGATAGGTTTAATAAATACCCTAATCCTAAAGTGTACCCTAAACCTAACCCATACCCTAACCCTAACGCGTACCCTAACCCTAACCAAAACCCTAACCCGAACACGTATGCTAATCCTAACCCGTACCCTAAACCAATCCCTAACCCTAAAACTAACCCTAACCCTAACCCTAACCCTAACCCATAACCTACACCGTACCCTCACCCGTACCCTAACCCGTACCCTAAGCCGTACCCTAACCCTAACCCTAAAACATATGCTACGCCGTACCCTCACCCATACCCTAACCCGTATCCTAAGCCGTACCCTAACCCTAACCCTAACCCTAAACTATACCCTACGCCGTAACCTCACCCGTACCCTAAGCCGTACCCTAAGCCGTACCCTAACCCTAACCCTAACCCTAACCCTAACCCTAACCCTAACCCATACCGTACGCCATACCCTAACACCTACCCTAACCCGTATCCTAAGCCGTACCCTAACCCTAACCAATACCCTACGCAGTATCCTCACCCATAGCCTCACCCGTACCCTAAGCCATACCCTAACCCTAACCCTAACACTAACCCTAACCCTAAACCCTACCCTATGCCGTACCCTCACCCATACCCTATCCCATACCCTAAGCCGTACCCTAACCCTAACACTAACCCTAACCCTAACCCTAACCCTAAACTACCCTTGACTGCTTTTGCCTCCATTAGATTTCCTAAGCACTAGTGTTTTAAGGAACAGGTTAAAAAGAAAATCCTAATGTGATTTTTTTATAATGTGTTTATTCTTTATCTTATCCTAGTAACGAAAATCTTCTCCATGGCTGGACCCTAAATAATATTCCTTTACGTGCTAAGTGGTATCTAGAGAGTGGGATAGGTTTAATAAATACCCTAATCCTAACGTGTACCCTAACCCTAACCCAAACCCTAACCCTAACACGTACGCTAATCCTCACCCGTACCCTAAACCAATCCCTAACCCTAAAACTAACCCTAACCCTAACCCTAACCCTAACCCATACGCTACGCCGTACCCTCACCCATACCCTAACCCGTATCCTAAGCCGTACCCTAACCCTAAACCTAACCCTAACCTCTACCCTACGCCGCACCCTCACCCGTACCCTAACCCGTACCCAAAGCCTTACCCTAACCCTAACCCTAATCCTCACCCATACCCAACGCCGTAACCTAACCCATATCCTAACCCGTATCCTAAGCCGTACCCTAACCCTAACCAATAACCTACGCAGTACCCTCACCAGTACCCTCACCGGTATCCTAAGCCCTACCCTAACCCTAACCCTAACCCTAACCCTAAACTACCCTTTACTGCTTTTGCCTCCATTAGATTTCCTAAACACTAGTGTTTTAAGGAACAGGTTAAAAAGAAAACCTTATGTGATTTTTTTATAATGTGTTTATTCTTTATCTTATCCTAGTGACTAAAATCTTCTCCATGGCTGAACCCCAAATAATATTCCTTTACGTGCTAAGTGGTATCTAGAGAGTGGGATAGGTTTAATAAATACCCTAATCCTAAAGTGTACCCTAAACCTAACCCATACCCTAACCCTAACGCGTACCCTAACCCTAACCAAAACCCTAACCCGAACACGTATGCTAATCCTAACCCGTACCCTAAACCAATCCCTAACCCTAAAACTAACCCTAACCCTAACCCTAACCCTAACCCATAACCTACACCGTACCCTCACCCGTACCCTAACCCGTACCCTAAGCCGTACCCTAACCCTAACCCTAAACCATATGGTACGCCGTACCCTCACCCGTACCCTAACCCGTATCCTAAGCCGTACCCTAACCCTAACACTAACCCTAAACTATACCCTACGCCGTAACCTCACCCGTACCCTAACCCGTACCCTAAGCCGTACCCTAACCCTAACCCTAACCCTAACCCTAACCCTAACCCTAACCCATACCGTACGCCATACCCTAACACGTACCCTAACCCGTATCCTAAGCCGTACCCTAACCCTAACCAATACCCTACGCAGTATCCTCACCCATAGCCTCACCCGTGCCCTAAGCCGTACCCTAACCCTAACCCTAACCCTAACCCTAACCCTAACACCTACCCTATGCCATACCCTCACCTGTACCCTATCCCATAACCTAAGCCGTACCATAACCCTAACACTAACCCTAACCCTAACCCATAACCTACGCCGTACCCTCACCCGTACCCTAACCCGTATCCTAAGCCGTACCCTAACCCTAACCCTAACCCTAACCCTAACCCATAACCTACGCCGTACCCTCACCCGTACCCTAACACGTACCCTAAGAAGTACCGTAACCCTAACCCTAACACTAACCCTAACCCTAACCCACACTCTACGCCGTACCCTAACCCGTACCCTAACACGTATCCTAAGCCGTACCCTAACCCTAAGCAATACCCTACGCAGTACCCTCACCCGTACCCTCACCCATACCCTATCCCATACCCTAAGCCGTACCCTAACCCATACCCTAAGCCGTACCCTAACCCTAACACTAACCCTAACCCTAACCCTAACCCTAAACTACCCTTGATTGCTTTTGCCTCTATTAGATTTCCCAAGCACTAGTGTTTTAAGGAACAGGTTAAAAAGAAAATCCTAATGTGATTTTTTTATAATGTGTTTATTCTTTATCTTATCCTAGTGACTAAAATCTTCTCCATGGCTGGATCCCTAATAATATTCCTTTACGTGCTAAGTGGTATCTAGAGAGTGGGATAGGTTTAATAAATACCCTAATCCTAACGTGTACCCTAACCCTAACCCATACCCTAACCCTAACGCGTACCCTAACCCTAACCGAAAACCTAACCCTAACACGTACGCTAATCCTAACCCGTACCCTAAACCAATCCCTAACCCTAAAACTAACCCTAACCCTAACCCTAACCCTAAACCTTACCCTACGCCGTACCCTCACCCGTACCCTAACCCGTACCCTAAGACGTACCCTAACCCTAACCCTAACCCATACGCTACGCCGTACCCTCAGCCGTACCCTAACCCGTATCCTAAGCCGTACCCTAACCCTAACCCTAACCCTAACCCTAACCCTAACCCATACCCTATGCCATACCCTAACCCGTACCCTAACCCGTATCCTAAGCCGTATCCTAACCCTAACCAATACCCTACGCAGTACCCTCACCCGTACCCTCACCCGTACCCTAAGCCGTACCCTAACCCCAACCCTAACCCTAACTCTAACCCTAACCCCTACCCTACGCCGTACCCTCACCCGTACCCTATCCCATACGCTAAGCCGTACCCTAACCCTAACACTAACACTAACCCTAACCCTAACCCTAACCCATACCCTACGCCGTACCCTCACCCGTAACCTAACCCGTACCCAAAGCCGTACCCTAACCCTAACCCTAACCTATACACTACGCCGTACCCTCACCCGTACCCTAACCCGTACCCTAAGCCGTACCCTAACTCTAACCCTAACCCTAACCCTAACCCTTACCCATACCCTGCGCCGTACCCTAACCCATACAATAACCTGTATCCTAAGCCTTAACCTAACCCTAACCAATGACCTACACAGTACCCTCACCCGTACCCTAAGCCATACCCTAACCCTAACCCTAACACTAACCCTAACCCTAAACCCTACCCTATGCCGTACCCTCACCCATACCCTATCCCATACCCTAAGCCGTACCCTAACCCTAACACTAACCCTAACCCTAACCCTAACCCTAACCCTAAACTACCCTTGACTGCTTTTGCCTCCATTAGATTTCCTAAGCACTAGTGTTTTAAGGAACAGGTTAAAAAGAAAATCCTAATGTGATTTTTTTATAATGTGTTTATTCTTTATCTTATCCTAGTAACGAAAATCTTCTCCATGGCTGGACCCTAAATAATATTCCTTTACGTGCTAAGTGGTATCTAGAGAGTGGGATAGGTTTAATAAATACCCTAATCCTAACGTGTACCCTAACCCTAACCCTAATGCGTACCCTAACCCTAACCCAAACCCTAACCCTAACACGTACGCTAATCCTCACCCGTACCCTAAACCAATCCCTAACCCTAAAACTAACCCTAACCCTAACCCTAACCCTAACCCATACGCTACGCCGTACCCTCACCCATACCCTAACCCGTATCCTAAGCCGTACCCTAACCCTAAACCTAACCCTAACCTCTACCCTACGCCGTACCCTCACCCGTACCCTAACCTGTACCCAAAGCCTTACCCTAACCCTAACCCTAACCCTCACCCATACCCAACGCCGTAACCTAACCCATATCCTAACCCGTATCCTAAGCCGTACCCTAACCCTAACCAATAACCTACGCAGTACCCTCACCAGTACCCTCACCGGTATCCTAAGCCCTCCCCTAACCCTAACCCTAACCCTAACCCTAAACTACCCTTTACTGCTTTTGCCTCCATTAGATTTCCTAAACACTAGTGTTTTAAGGAACAGGTTAAAAAGAAAACCTTATGTGATTTTTTTATAATGTGTTTATTCTTTATCTTATCCTAGTGACTAAAATCTTCTCCATGGCTGAACCCCAAATAATATTCCTTTACGTGCTAAGTGGTATCTAGAGAGTGGGATAGGTTTAATAAATACCCTAATCCTAAAGTGTACCCTAAACCTAACCCATACCCTAACCCTAACGCGTACCCTAACCCTAACCAAAACCCTAACCCGAACACGTATGCTAATCCTAACCCGTACCCTAAACCAATCCCTAACCCTAAAACTAACCCTAACCCTAACCCTAACCCTAACCCATAACCTACACCGTACCCTCACCCGTACCCTAACCCGTACCCTAAGCCGTACCCTAACCCTAACCCTAACCCTAAACTATACCCTACGCCGTAACCTCACCCGTACCCTAACCCGTACCCTAAGCCGTACCCTAACCCTAACCCTAACCCTAACCCTAACCCTAACCCTAACCCATACCGTACGCCATACCCTAACACGTACCCTAACCCGTATCCTAAGTCGTACCCTAACCCTAACCAATACCCTACGCAGTATCCTCACCCATAGCCTCACCCGTACCCTAAGCCGTACCCTAACCCTAACCCTAACCCTAACCCTAACCCTAACCCATACCCTATGCCATACCCTCACCTGTACCCTATCCCATAACCTAAGCCGTACCATAACCCTAACACTAACCCTAACCCTAACCCATAACCAACGCCGTACCCTCACCCGTACCCTAACCCGTATCCTAAGCCGTACCCTAACCCTAACGCTAACCCTAACCCTAACCCATAACCTACGCCGTACCCTCACCCGTACCCTAACACGTACCCTAAGAAGTACCGTAACCCTAACCCTAACACTAACCCTAACCCTAACCCACACTCTACGCCGTACCCTAACCCGTACCCTAACACGTATCCTAAGCCGTACCCTAACCCTAAGCAATACCCTACGCAGTACCCTCAACCGTACCCTCACCCGTACCCTAAGCCATACCCTAACCATAGCCCTAAGCCTAACCCTAACACCTACCCTACGCCGTACCCTCACCCGTACCCTATCCCATACCCTAAGCCGTACCCTAACCCTAACACTAACCCTAACCCTAACCCTAACCCTAAACTACCCTTGATTGCTTTTGCCTCTATTAGATTTCCTAAGCACTAGTGTTTTAAGGAACAGGTTAAAAAGAAAATCCTAATGTGATTTTTTTATAATGTGTTTATTCTTTATCTTATCCTAGTGACTAAAATCTTCTCCATGGCTGGATCCCTAATAATATTCCTTTACGTGCTAAGTGGTATCTAGAGAGTGGGATAGGTTTAATAAATACCCTAATCCTAACGTGTACCCTAACTCTAACCCATACCCTAACCCTAACGCGTACCCTAACCCTAACCGAAAACCTAACCCTAACACGTACGCTAATCCTAACCCGTACCCTAAACCAATCCCTAACCCTAAAACTAACCCTAACCCTAACCCTAACCCTAAACCTTACCCTACGCCGTACCCTCACCCGTACCCTAACCCGTACCCTAAGACGTACCCTAACCCTAACCCTAACCCATACGCTACGCCGTACCCTCACCCGTACCCTAACCCGTATCCTAAGCCGTACCCTAACCCTAACCCTAACCCTAACCCATACCCTATGCCATACCCTAACCCGTACCCTAACCCGTATCCTAAGCCGTATCCTAACCCTAACCAATACCCTACGCAGTACCCTCACCCGTACCCTCACCCGTACCCTAAGCCGTACCCTAACCCCAACCCTAACCCTAACTCTAACCCTAACCCCTACCCTACGCCGTACCCTCACCCGTACCCTATCCCATACGCTAAGCCGTACCCTAACCCTAACACTAACACTAACCCTAACCCTAACCCTAACCCATACCCTACGCCGTACCCTCACCCGTAACCTAACCCGTACCCTAAGCCGTACCCTAACCCTAACCCTAACCTATACACTACGCCGTACCCTCACCCGTACCCTAACCCGTACCCTAAGCCGTACCCTAACTCTAACCCTAACCCTAACCCTAACCCTTACCCATACCCTGCGCCGTACCCTAACCCATACAATAACCTGTATCCTAAGCCTTAACCTAACCCTAACCAATGACCTACACAGTACCCTCACCCGTACCCTAAGCCATACCCTAACCCTAACCCTAACACTAACCCTAACCCTAAACCCTACCCTATGCCGTACCCTCACCCATACCCTATCCCATACCCTAAGCCGTACCCTAACCCTAACACTAACCCTAACCCTAACCCTAACCCTAAACTACCCTTGACTGCTTTTGCCTCCATTAGATTTCCTAAGCACTAGTGTTTTAAGGAACAGGTTAAAAAGAAAATCCTAATGTGATTTTTTTATAATGTGTTTATTCTTTATCTTATCCTAGTAACGAAAATCTTCTCCATGGCTGGACCCTAAATAATATTCCTTTACGTGCTAAGTGGTATCTAGAGAGTGGGATAGGTTTAATAAATACCCTAATCCTAACGTGTACCCTAACCCTAACCCTAATGCGTACCCTAACCCTAACCCAAACCCTAACCCTAACACGTACGCTAATCCTCACCCGTACCCTAAACCAATCCCTAACCCTAAAACTAACCCTAACCCTAACCCTAACCCTAACCCATACGCTACGCCGTACCCTCACCCATACCCTAACCCGTATCCTAAGCCGTACCCTAACCCTAAACCTAACCCTAACCTCTACCCTACGCCGTACCCTCACCCGTACCCTAACCCGTACCCAAAGCCTTACCCTAACCCTAACCCTAACCCTCACCCATACCCAACGCCGTAACCTAACTCATATCCTAACCCGTATCCTAAGCCGTACCCTAACCCTAACCAATAACCTACGCAGTACCCTCACCAGTACCCTCACCGGTATCCTAAGCCCTCCCCTAACCCTAACCCTAACCCTAACCCTAAACTACCCTTTACTGCTTTTGCCTCCATTAGATTTCCTAAACACTAGTGTTTTAAGGAACAGGTTAAAAAGAAAACCTTATGTGATTTTTTTATAATGTGTTTATTCTTTATCTTATCCTAGTGACTAAAATCTTCTCCATGGCTGAACCCCAAATAATATTCCTTTACGTGCTAAGTGGTATCTAGAGAGTGGGATAGGTTTAATAAATACCCTAATCCTAAAGTGTACCCTAAACCTAACCCATACCCTAACCCTAACGCGTACCCTAACCCTAACCAAAACCCTAACCCGAACACGTATGCTAATCCTAACCCGTACCCTAAACCAATCCCTAACCCTAAAACTAACCCTAACCCTAACCCTAACCCTAACCCATAACCTACACCGTACCCTCACCCGTACCCTAACCCGTACCCTAAGCCGTACCCTAACCCTAACCCTAAAACATATGCTACGCCGTACCCTCACCCGTACCCTAACCCGTATCCTAAGCCGTACCCTAACCCTAACCCTAACCCTAAACTATACCCTACGCCGTAACCTCACCCGTACCCTAACCCGTACCCTAAGCCGTACCCTAACCCTAACCCTAACCCTAACCCTAACCCTAACCCTAACCCATACCGTACGCCATACCCTAACACGTACCCTAACCCGTATCCTAAGCCGTACCCTAACCCTAACCAATACCCTACGCAGTATCCTCACCCATAGCCTCACCCGTACCCTAAGCCGTACCCTAACCCTAACCCTAACCCTAACCCTAACCCTAACCCCTACCCTATGCCATACCCTCACCTGTACCCTATCCCATAACCTAAGCCGTACCATAACCCTAACACTAACCCTAACCCTAACCCATACCCTACGCCGTACCCTCACCCGTACCCTAACCCGTATCCTAAGCCGTACCCTAACCCTAACCCTAACCCTAACCCTAACCCATAACCTACGCCGTACCCTCACCCCTACCCTAACACATACCCTAAGACGTACCGTAACCCTAACCCTAACACTAACCCTAACCTTAACCCACACTCTACGCCGTACCCTAACCCGTACCCTAACACGTATCCTAAGCCGTACCCTAACCCTAACCAATACCCTATGCAGTACCCTCACCCGTACCCTCACCCGTACCCTAAGCCATACCCTAACCCTAACCCTAACCGTAACCCTAACCCCTACCCTACGCCGTACCCTCACCCGTACCCTATCCCATACCCTAAGCCGTACCCTAACCCTAACACTAACCCTAACCCTAACCCTAACCCTAAACTACCCTTGATTGCTTTTGCCTGTATTAGATTTCCTAAACACTAGTGTTTTAAGGAACAGGTTAAAAAGAAAATCCTAATGTGATTTTTTTATAATGTGTTTATTCTTTATCTTATCCTAGTGACTAAAATCTTCTCCATGGCTGGATCCCTAATAATATTCCTTTACGTGCTAAGTGGTATCTAGAGAGTGGGATAGGTTTAATAAATACCCTAATCCTAACGTGTACCCTAACCCTAACCCATACCCTAACCCTAACGCATACCCTAACCCTAACCGAAAACCTAACCCTAACACGTACGCTAATCCTAACCCGTACCCTAAACCAATCCCTAACCCTAAAACTAACCCTAACCCTAACCCTAACCCTAAACCTTACCCTACGCCGTACCCTCACCCGTCCCCTAACCCGTACCCTAAGACGTACCCTAACCCTAACCCTAACCCATACGCTACGCCGTACCCTCACCCGTACCCTAACCCGTATCCTAAGCCGTACCCTAACCCTAACCCTAACCCTAACCCTAACCCTAACCCATACCCTACGCCATACCCTAACCCGTACCCTAACCCGTACCCTAACCCTAACCTTAACCCTAACCCTAACTCTAACCCATACCCTACGCCATACCCTAACCCGTACCCTAACCCGTATCCTAAGCCGTATCCTAACCCTAACCAATACCCTACGCAGTACCCTCACCCGTACCCTCACCCGTACCCTAAGCCGTACCCTAACCCCAACCCTAACCCTAACTCTAACCCTAACCCCTACCCTACGCCGTACCCTCACCCGTACCCTATCCCATACGCTAAGCCGTACCCTAACCCTAACACTAACACTAACCCTAACCCTAACCCTAACCCATACCCTAGGCCGTACCCTCACCCGTAACCTAACCCGTACCCAAAGCCGTACCCTAACCCTAACCCTAACCTATACACTACGCCGTACCCTCACCCGTACCCTAACCCGTACCCTAAGCCGTACCCTAACTCTAACCCTAACCCTAACCCTAACCCTTACCCATACCCTGCGCCGTACCCTAACCCATACAATAACCTGTATCCTAAGCCTTAACCTAACCCTAACCAATGACCTACACAGTACCCTCACCCGTACCCTAAGCCATACCCTAACCCTAACCCTAACACTAACCCTAACCCTAAACCCTACCCTATGCCGTACCCTCACCCATACCCTATCCCATACCCTAAGCCGTACCCTAACCCTAACACTAACCCTAACCCTAACCCTAACCCTAAACTACCCTTGACTGCTTTTGCCTCCATTAGATTTCCTAAGCACTAGTGTTTTAAGGAACAGGTTAAAAAGAAAATCCTAATGTGATTTTTTTATAATGTGTTTATTCTTTATCTTATCCTAGTGACGAAAATATTCTCCATGGCTGGACCCTAAATAATATTCCTTTACGTGCTAAGTGGTATCTAGAGAGTGGGATAGGTTTAATAAATACCCTAATCCTAACGTGTACCCTAACCCTAACCCATACCCTAACCCTAATGCATACCCTAACTCTAACCCAAACCCTAACCCTAACACGTACGCTAATCCTAACCCGTACCCTAAACCAATCCCTAACCCTAAAACTAACCCTAACCCTAACCCTAACCCTAACCCATACGCTACGCCGTACCCTCACCCATACCCTAACCCGTATCCTAAGCCGTACCCTAATCCTAAACCTAACCCTAACCTCTACCCGACGCCGTACCCTCCCCCGTACCCTAACCCGTACCCAAAGCCTTACCCTAACCCTACCCCTAACACTCACCCATACCCAATGCCGTAACCTAACCCATATCCTAACCCGTATCCTAAGCCGTACCCTAACCCTAACCAATAACCTACGCAGTACCCTCACCAGTACCCTCACCCGTATCCTAAGCCCTACCCTAACCCTAACCCTAACCCTAACCCTAAAATACCCTTTACTGCTTTTGCCTCCATTAGATTTCCTAAACACTAGTGTTTTAAGGAACAGGTTAAAAAGAAAACCTTATGTGATTTTTTTATAATGTGTTTATTCTTTATCTTATCCTAGTGACTAAAATCTTCTCCATGGCTGAACCCCAAATAATATTCCTTTACGTGCTAAGTGGTATCTAGAGAGTGGGATAGGTTTAATAAATACCCTAATCCTAAAGTGTACCCTAAACCTAACCCATACCCTAACCCTAACGCGTACCCTAACCCTAACCAAAACCCTAACCCGAACAGGTATGCTAATCCTAACCCGTACCCTAAACCAATCCCTAACCCTAAAACTAACCCTAACCCTAACCCTAACCCATAACCTACACCGTACCCTCACCCGTACCCTAACCCGTACCCTAAGCCGTACCCTAACCCTAACCCTAACCCTAAACTATACCCTACGCCGTAACCTCACCCGTACCCTAACCCGTACCCTAAGCCGTACCCTAACCCTAACCCTAACCCTAACCCTGACCCTAACCCTAACCCATACCGTACGCCATACCCTAACACGTACCCTAACCCGTATCCTAAGCCGTACCCTAACCCTAACCAATATCCTACGCAGTATCCTCACCCATACCCTCACCCGTACCCTAAGCCATACCCTAACCCTAACCCTAACCCTAACCCCTACCCTATGCCATACCCTCAGCTGTACCCTATCCCATAACCTAAGCCGTACCATAACCCTAACACTAACCCTAACCCTAACCCATAACCTACGCCGTACCCTCACCCGTACCCTAACCCGTATCCTAAGCCATACCCTAACCCTAACCCTAACCCTAACCCTAACCCATAACCTACGCCGTACCCTCACCCGTACCCTAACACGTACCCTAAGACGTACCGTAACCCTAACCCTAACACTAACCCTAACCCTAACCCACACTCTACGCCGTACCCTAACCCGTACCCTAACACGTATCCTAAGCCGTACCCTAACCCTAACCAATACCCTACGCAGTACCCTCACCCGTACCCTCACCCGTACCCTAAACCATACCCTAACCATAACCCTAACCCTAAACCTAACCCCTACCCTACGCCGTACCCTCACCCGTACCCTATCCCATACCCTAAGCCGTACCCTAACCCTAACACTAACCCTAACCCTAACCCTAACCCTAAACTACCCTTGATGGCTTTTGCTTCTATTAGATTTCCTAAGCACTAGTGTTTTAAGGAACAGCTTAAAAAGAAAATCCTAATGTGATTTTTTTATAATGTGTTTATTCTTTATCTTATCCTAGTGACTAAAATCTTCTCCATGGCTGGATCCCTAATAATATTCCTTTACGTGCTAATTGGTATCTAGAGAGTGGGATAGGTTTAATAAATACCCTAATCCTAACGTGTACCCTAACCCTAACCCATACCCTAACCCTAACGCGTACCCTAACCCTAACCCAAAACCTAACCCTAACACGTACGCTAATCCTAACCCGTACCCTAAACCAAACCCTAACCCTAAAACTAACCCTAACCCTAACCCTAACCCTAACCCTAAACCTTACCCTACGCCGTACCCTCACCCGTACCCTAACCCGTAGCCTAAGACGTACACTAACCCTAAACCTTACCCTAACCTCTACCCTACGCCGTACCCTCACCCGTACCCTAACCCGTACCCTAAGCCGTACCCTAACCCTAACCCTAACCCTAACCCATACGCTATGCCGCACCCTCACCCATACCCTAACCCGTATCCTAAGCCGTACCCTAACCCTAACCCTAATCCTAACCGCTACCCTACGCCATACCCTATCCCATACCCTAAGCGGTACCCTAAACCTAACACTAACCCTAAACCTAACCCTAACACCTACCCTACGCCGTACCCTCACCGTAACCTATCCCATACCCTAAGCCGTACCCTAACCCTAACACTAACCCTAACCCTAAACCTAACCCCTACCCTACGCCGTACCCTCACCCGTACCCTATCCCATACCCTAAGCCGTACCCTAACCCTAACCCTAACCCTAACCTATACACTACGCCGCCGTACCCTCACCCGTACCCTAACCCGTACCCTAAGCCGTACCCTAACCCTAACCCTAACCCTAACCCTAACCCTAACCCATACCCTACGCCGTACCCTAAACCGTACCCTAACCCGTATTCTAAGCCGTACCCTAACCATAACCAATACCCTACACAGTACCCTCACCCGTACCCTCACCCGTACCCTAAGCCATACCCTAACCCTAACCCTAACCCTAACCTATACACTACGCCATACCCTCACCCGTACCCTAACCCGTACCCTAAGCCGTACCCTAACCCTAACCCTAACCCTAAACTATACCCTACGCCGTAACCTCACCCATACCCTAACCCGTACCCTAAGCCGTACCCTAACCCTAACCCTAACCCTAACACTAACCCTAACCCATAGCGTACGCCATACCCTAACAGGTACCCTAACCCGTATCCTAAGCCATACCCTAACCCTAACCAATACCCTACGCAGTATCCTCACCCATACCCTCACCCGTACCCTAAGCCCTACCCTAACCCTAACCCTAACCCTAAACCTAACCCTAACCCCTACCCTATGCCATACCCTCACCTGTACCCTATCCCATAACCTAAGCCGTACCCTAACCCTAACCCTAACCCTAACCCTAACCCATAACCTACGCCGTACCCTCACCCGTACCCTAACACGTACCCTAAGACGTACCGTAACCCTAACCCTAACACTAACCCTAACCCTAACCCACACACTACGCCATACCCTAACCCGTACCCTAACACGTATCCTAAGCCGTACCCTAACCCTAACCAATACCCTACGCAGTACCCTCACCCGTACCCTCACCCGTACCCTAAGCCATACCCTAACCCTAACACTAACCCTAACCCTAACCCTAACCCTAAACTACCCTTGATTGCTTTTGCCTCTATTAGATTTCCTAAGCACTAGTGTTTTAAGGAATAGGTTAAACAGAAAATCCTAATGTGATTTTTTTATAATGTGTTTATTCTTTATCTTATCCTAGTGACTAAAATCTTCTCCATGGCTGGATCCCTAATAATATTCCTTTACGTGCTAAGTGGTATCTAGAGAGTGGGATAGGTTTAATAAATACCCTAATCCTAACGTGTACCCTAACCCTACCCCATACCCTAATCCTAACGCGTACCCTAACCCTAACCCATACCCTAACCCTAACGCGTACCCTAACCCTAACCCAAAGCCTAACCTTAACACATACGCTAATCCTAACCCGTACCCTAAACCAATCCCTAACCCTAAAACTAACCCTAACCCTAACCCTAACCCTAACCCATACGCTACGCCGTACCCTCACCCATACCCTAACCCGTATCCTAAGCCGTACCCTAATCCTAAACCTACCCCTAACCTCTACCCTACGCCGTACCCTCACCCGTACCCTAACCCGTACCCAAAGCCTTACCCTAACCCTAACCCTAACCCTCACCCATACCCAACGCCGTAACCTAACCCATATCCTAACCCGTATCCTAAGCCGTACCCTAACCCTAACCAATAACCTACGCAGTACCCTCACCAGTAACCTCACCCGTAACCTAAGCCCTACCCTAACCCTAACCCTAACCCTAACCCTAAACTACCCTTTACTGCTTTTGCCTCCATTAGATTTCCTAAACACTAGTGTTTTAAGGAACAGGTTAAAAAGAAAACCTTATGTGATTTTTTTATAATGTGTTTATTCTTTATCTTATCCTAGTAACGAAAATCTTCTCCATGGCTGGACCCTAAATAATATTCCTTTACGTGCTAAGTGGTATCTAGAGAGTGGGATAGGTTTAATAAATACCCTAATCCTAACGTGTACCCTAACCCTAACCCTAATGCGTACCCTAACCCTAACCCAAACCCTAACCCTAACACGTACGCTAATCCTCACCCGTACCCTAAACCAATCCCTAACCCTAAAACTAACCCTAACCCTAACCCTAACCCTAACCCATACGCTACGCCGTACCCTCACCCATACCCTAACCCGTATCCTAAGCCGTACCCTAACCCTAAACCTAACCCTAACCTCTACCCTATGCCGTACCCTCACCCTTACCCTAACCCGTACCCAAAGCCTTACCCTAACCCTAACCCTAACCCTCACCCATACCCAACGCCGTAACCTAACCCATATCCTAACCCGTATCCTAAGCCGTACCCTAACCCTAACCAATAACCTACGCAGTACCCTCACCAGTACCCTCACCGGTATCCTAAGCCCTCCCCTAACCCTAACCCTAACCCTAACCCTAAACTACCCTTTACTGCTTTTGCCTCCATTAGATTTCCTAAACACTAGTGTTTTAAGGAACAGGTTAAAAAGAAAACCTTATGTGATTTTTTTATAATGTGTTTATTCTTTATCTTATCCTAGTGACTAAAATCTTCTCCATGGCTGAACCCCAAATAATAATCCTTTACGTGCTAAGTGGTATCTAGAGAGTGGGATAGGTTTAATAAATACCCTAATCCTAAAGTGTACCCTAAACCTAACCCATACCCTAACCCTAACGCGTACCCTAACCCTAACCAAAACCCTAACCCGAACACGTATGCTAATCCTAACCCGTACCCTAAACCAATCCCTAACCCTAAAACTAACCCTAACCCTAACCCTAACCCTAACCCATAACCTACACCGTACCCTCACCCGTACCCTAACCCGTACCCTAAGCCGTACCCTAACCCTAACCCTAAAACATATGCTACGCCGTACCCTCACCCGTACCCTAACCCGTATCCTAAGCCGTACCCTAACCCTAACCCTAACCCTAAACTATACCCTACGCCGTAACCTCACCCGTACCCTAACCCGTACCCTAAGCCGTACCCTAACCCTAACCCTAACCCTAACCCTAACCCATACCGTACGCCATACCCTAACACGTACCCTAACCCGTATCCTAAGCCGTACCCTAACCCTAACCAATACCCTACGCAGTATCCTCACCCATAGCCTCACCCGTACCCTAAGCCGTACCCTAACCCTAACCCTAACCCTAACCCTAACCCTAACCCCTACCCTATGCCATACCCTCACCTGTACCCTATCCCATAACTTAAGCCGTACCATAACCCTAACACTAACCCTAACCCTAACCCATAACCTACGCCGTACCCTCACCCGTACCCTAACCCGTATCCTAAGCCGTACCCTAACCCTAACCCTAACCCTAACCCTAACCCTAACCCATAACCTACGCCGTACCCTCACCCGTACCCTAACACATACCCTAAGACGTACCGTAACCCTAACCCTAACACTAACCCTAACCTTAACCCACACTCTACGCCGTACCCTAACCCGTACCCTAACACGTATCCTAAGCCGTACCCTAACCCTAACCAATACCCTACGCAGTACCCTCACCCGTACCCTCACCCGTACCCTAAGCCATACCCTAACCCTAACACTAACCCTAACCCTAAACCCTACCCTATGCCGTACCCTCACCCATACCCTATCCCATACCCTAAGCCGTACCCTAACCCTAACACTAACCCTAACCCTAACCCTAACCCTAAACTACCCTTGACTGCTTTTGCCTCCATTAGATTTCCTAAGCACTAGTGTTTTAAGGAACAGGTTAAAAAGAAAATCCTAATGTGATTTTTTTATAATGTGTTTATTCTTTATCTTATCCTAGTAACGAAAATCTTCTCCATGGCTGGACCCTAAATAATATTCCTTTACGTGCTAAGTGGTATCTAGAGAGTGGGATAGGTTTAATAAATACCCTAATCCTAACGTGTACCCTAACCCTAACCCAAACCCTAACCCTAACACGTACGCTAATCCTCACCCGTACCCTAAACCAATCCCTAACCCTAAAACTAACCCTAACCCTAACCCTAACCCTAACCCATACGCTACGCCGTACCCTCACCCATACCCTAACCCGTATCCTAAGCCGTACCCTAACCCTAAACCTAACCCTAACCTCTACCCTACGCCGCACCCTCACCCGTACCCTAACCCGTACCCAAAGCCTTACCCTAACCCTAACCCTAACCCTCACCCATACCCAACGCCGTAACCTAACCCATATCCTAACCCGTATCCTAAGCCGTACCCTAACCCTAACCAATAACCTACGCAGTACCCTCACCAGTACCCTCACCGGTATCCTAAGCCCTACCCTAACCCTAACCCTAACCCTAACCCTAAACTACCCTTTACTGCTTTTGCCTCCATTAGATTTCCTAAACACTAGTGTTTTAAGGAACAGGTTAAAAAGAAAACCTTATGTGATTTTTTTATAATGTGTTTATTCTTTATCTTATCCTAGTGACTAAAATCTTCTCCATGGCTGAACCCCAAATAATATTCCTTTACGTGCTAAGTGGTATCTAGAGAGTGGGATAGGTTTAATAAATACCCTAACCCATAACCTACACCGTACCCTCACCCGTACCCTAACCCATACCCTAAGCCGTACCCTAACCCTAACCCTAAACCATATGCTACGCCGTACCCTCATCCGTACCCTAACCCGTATCCTAAGCCGTACCCTAACCCTAACACTAACCCTAAACTATACCCTACGCCGTAACCTCACCCGTACCCTAACCCGTACCCTAAGCCGTACCCTAACCCTAACCCTAACCCTAACCCTAACCCTAACCCTAACCCATACCGTACGCCATACCCTAACACGTACCCTAACCCGTATCCTAAGCCGTACCCTAACCCTAACCAATACCCTACGCATTATCCTCACCCATAGCCTCACCCGTGCCCTAAGCCGTACCCTAACCCTAACCCTAACCCTAACCCTAACCCTAACACCTACCCTATGCCATACCCTCACCTGTACCCTATCCCATAACCTAAGCCGTACCATAACCCTAACACTAACCCTAACCCTAACCCATAACCTACGCCGTACCCTCACCCGTACCCTAACCCGTATCCTAAGCCGTACCCTAACCCTAACCCTAACCCTCACCCATACCCAACGCCGTAACCTAACCCATATCCTAACCCGTATCCTAAGCCGTACCCTAACCCTAACCAATAACCTACGCAGTACCCTCACCAGTACCCTCACCGGTATCCTAAGCCCTCCCCTAACCCTAACCCTAACCCTAACCCTAAACTACCCTTTACTGCTTTTGCCTCCATTAGATTTCCTAAACACTAGTGTTTTAAGGAACAGGTTAAAAAGAAAACCTTATGTGATTTTTTTATAATGTGTTTATTCTTTATCTTATCCTAGTGACTAAAATCTTCTCCATGGCTGAACCCCAAATAATAATCCTTTACGTGCTAAGTGGTATCTAGAGAGTGGGATAGGTTTAATAAATACCCTAATCCTAAAGTGTACCCTAAACCTAACCCATACCCTAACCCTAACGCGTACCCTAACCCTAACCAAAACCCTAACCCGAACACGTATGCTAATCCTAACCCGTACCCTAAACCAATCCCTAACCCTAAAACTAACCCTAACCCTAACCCTAACCCTAACCCATAACCTACACCGTACCCTCACCCGTACCCTAACCCGTACCCTAAGCCGTACCCTAACCCTAACCCTAAAACATATGCTACGCCGTACCCTCACCCGTACCCTAACCCGTATCCTAAGCCGTACCCTAACCCTAACCCAAAGCCTAACCTTAACACATACGCTAATCCTAACCCGTACCCTAAACCAATCCCTAACCCTAAAACTAACCCTAACCCTAACCCTAACCCTAACCCATACGCTACGCCGTACCCTCACCCATACCCTAACCCGTATCCTAAGCCGTACCCTAATCCTAAACCTACCCCTAACCTCTACCCTACGCCGTACCCTCACCCGTACCCTAACCCGTACCCAAAGCCTTACCCTAACCCTAACCCTAACCCTCACCCATACCCAACGCCGTAACCTAACCCATATCCTAACCCGTATCCTAAGCCGTACCCTAACCCTAACCAATAACCTACGCAGTACCCTCACCAGTAACCTCACCCGTAACCTAAGCCCTACCCTAACCCTAACCCTAACCCTAACCCTAAACTACCCTTTACTGCTTTTGCCTCCATTAGATTTCCTAAACACTAGTGTTTTAAGGAACAGGTTAAAAAGAAAACCTTATGTGATTTTTTTATAATGTGTTTATTCTTTATCTTATCCTAGTAACGAAAATCTTCTCCATGGCTGGACCCTAAATAATATTCCTTTACGTGCTAAGTGGTATCTAGAGAGTGGGATAGGTTTAATAAATACCCTAATCCTAACGTGTACCCTAACCCTAACCCTAATGCGTACCCTAACCCTAACCCAAACCCTAACCCTAACACGTACGCTAATCCTCACCCGTACCCTAAACCAATCCCTAACCCTAAAACTAACCCTAACCCTAACCCTAACCCTAACCCATACGCTACGCCGTACCCTCACCCATACCCTAACCCGTATCCTAAGCCGTACCCTAACCCTAAACCTAACCCTAACCTCTACCCTATGCCGTACCCTCACCCTTACCCTAACCCGTACCCAAAGCCTTACCCTAACCCTAACCCTAACCCTCACCCATACCCAACGCCGTAACCTAACCCATATCCTAACCCGTATCCTAAGCCGTACCCTAACCCTAACCAATAACCTACGCAGTACCCTCACCAGTACCCTCACCGGTATCCTAAGCCCTCCCCTAACCCTAACCCTAACCCTAACCCTAAACTACCCTTTACTGCTTTTGCCTCCATTAGATTTCCTAAACACTAGTGTTTTAAGGAACAGGTTAAAAAGAAAACCTTATGTGATTTTTTTATAATGTGTTTATTCTTTATCTTATCCTAGTGACTAAAATCTTCTCCATGGCTGAACCCCAAATAATAATCCTTTACGTGCTAAGTGGTATCTAGAGAGTGGGATAGGTTTAATAAATACCCTAATCCTAAAGTGTACCCTAAACCTAACCCATACCCTAACCCTAACGCGTACCCTAACCCTAACCAAAACCCTAACCCGAACACGTATGCTAATCCTAACCCGTACCCTAAACCAATCCCTAACCCTAAAACTAACCCTAACCCTAACCCTAACCCTAACCCATAACCTACACCGTACCCTCACCCGTACCCTAACCCGTACCCTAAGCCGTACCCTAACCCTAACCCTAAAACATATGCTACGCCGTACCCTCACCCGTACCCTAACCCGTATCCTAAGCCGTACCCTAACCCTAACCCTAACCCTAAACTATACCCTACGCCGTAACCTCACCCGTACCCTAACCCGTACCCTAAGCCGTACCCTAACCCTAACCCTAACCCTAACCCTAACCCATACCGTACGCCATACCCTAACACGTACCCTAACCCGTATCCTAAGCCGTACCCTAACCCTAACCAATACCCTACGCAGTATCCTCACCCATAGCCTCACCCGTACCCTAAGCCGTACCCTAACCCTAACACTAACCCTAACCCTAACCCTAACCCCTACCCTATGCCATACCCTCACCTGTACCCTATCCCATAACTTAAGCCGTACCATAACCCTAACACTAACCCTAACCCTAACCCATAACCTACGCCGTACCCTCACCCGTACCCTAACCCGTATCCTAAGCCGTACCCTAACCCTAACCCTAACCCTAACCCTAACCCATAACCTACGCCGTACCCTCACCCGTACCCTAACACATACCCTAAGACGTACCGTAACCCTAACCCTAACACTAACCCTAACCTTAACCCACACTCTACGCCGTACCCTAACCCGTACCCTAACACGTATCCTAAGCCGTACCCTAACCCTAACCAATACCCTACGCAGTACCCTCACCCGTACCCTCACCCGTACCCTAAGCCATACCCTAACCCTAACACTAACCCTAACCCTAAACCCTACCCTATGCCGTACCCTCACCCATACCCTATCCCATACCCTAAGCCGTACCCTAACCCTAACACTAACCCTAACCCTAACCCTAACCCTAAACTACCCTTGACTGCTTTTGCCTCCATTAGATTTCCTAAGCACTAGTGTTTTAAGGAACAGGTTAAAAAGAAAATCCTAATGTGATTTTTTTATAATGTGTTTATTCTTTATCTTATCCTAGTAACGAAAATCTTCTCCATGGCTGGACCCTAAATAATATTCCTTTACGTGCTAAGTGGTATCTAGAGAGTGGGATAGGTTTAATAAATACCCTAATCCTAACGTGTACCCTAACCCTAACCCAAACCCTAACCCTAACACGTACGCTAATCCTCACCCGTACCCTAAACCAATCCCTAACCCTAAAACTAACCCTAACCCTAACCCTAACCCTAACCCATACGCTACGCCGTACCCTCACCCATACCCTAACCCGTATCCTAAGCCGTACCCTAACCCTAAACCTAACCCTAACCTCTACCCTACGCCGCACCCTCACCCGTACCCTAACCCGTACCCAAAGCCTTACCCTAACCCTAACCCTAACCCTCACCCATACCCAACGCCGTAACCTAACCCATATCCTAACCCGTATCCTAAGCCGTACCCTAACCCTAACCAATAACCTACGCAGTACCCTCACCAGTACCCTCACCGGTATCCTAAGCCCTACCCTAACCCTAACCCTAACCCTAACCCTAAACTACCCTTTACTGCTTTTGCCTCCATTAGATTTCCTAAACACTAGTGTTTTAAGGAACAGGTTAAAAAGAAAACCTTATGTGATTTTTTTATAATGTGTTTATTCTTTATCTTATCCTAGTGACTAAAAACTTCTCCATGGCTGAACCCCAAATAATATTCCTTTACGTGCTAAGTGGTATCTAGAGAGTGGGATAGGTTTAATAAATACCCTAATCCTAAAGTGTACCCTAAACCTAACCCATACCCTAACCCTAACGCGTACCCTAACCCTAACCAAAACCCTAACCCGAACACGTATGCTAATCCTAACCCGTACCCTAAACCAATCCCTAACCCTAAAACTAACCCTAACCCTAACCCTAACCCTAACCCATAACCTACACCGTACCCTCACCCGTACCCTAACCCATACCCTAAGCCGTACCCTAACCCTAACCCTAAACCATATGCTACGCCGTACCCTCATCCGTACCCTAACCCGTATCCTAAGCCGTACCCTAACCCTAACACTAACCCTAAACTATACCCTACGCCGTAACCTCACCCGTACCCTAACCCGTACCCTAAGCCGTACCCTAACCCTAACCCTAACCCTAACCCTAACCCTAACCCTAACCCATACCGTACGCCATACCCTAACACGTACCCTAACCCGTATCCTAAGCCGTACCCTAACCCTAACCAATACCCTACGCATTATCCTCACCCATAGCCTCACCCGTGCCCTAAGCCGTACCCTAACCCTAACCCTAACCCTAACCCTAACCCTAACACCTACCCTATGCCATACCCTCACCTGTACCCTATCCCATAACCTAAGCCGTACCATAACCCTAACACTAACCCTAACCCTAACCCATAACCTACGCCGTACCCTCACCCGTACCCTAACCCGTATCCTAAGCCGTACCCTAACCCTAACCCTAACCCTCACCCATACCCAACGCCGTAACCTAACCCATATCCTAACCCGTATCCTAAGCCGTACCCTAACCCTAACCAATAACCTACGCAGTACCCTCACCAGTACCCTCACCGGTATCCTAAGCCCTCCCCTAACCCTAACCCTAACCCTAACCCTAAACTACCCTTTACTGCTTTTGCCTCCATTAGATTTCCTAAACACTAGTGTTTTAAGGAACAGGTTAAAAAGAAAACCTTATGTGATTTTTTTATAATGTGTTTATTCTTTATCTTATCCTAGTGACTAAAATCTTCTCCATGGCTGAACCCCAAATAATAATCCTTTACGTGCTAAGTGGTATCTAGAGAGTGGGATAGGTTTAATAAATACCCTAATCCTAAAGTGTACCCTAAACCTAACCCATACCCTAACCCTAACGCGTACCCTAACCCTAACCAAAACCCTAACCCGAACACGTATGCTAATCCTAACCCGTACCCTAAACCAATCCCTAACCCTAAAACTAACCCTAACCCTAACCCTAACCCTAACCCATAACCTACACCGTACCCTCACCCGTACCCTAACCCGTACCCTAAGCCGTACCCTAACCCTAACCCTAAAACATATGCTACGCCGTACCCTCACCCGTACCCTAACCCGTATCCTAAGCCGTACCCTAACCCTAACCCTAACCCTAAACTATACCCTACGCCGTAACCTCACCCGTACCCTAACCCGTACCCTAAGCCGTACCCTAACCCTAACCCTAACCCTAACCCTAACCCATACCGTACGCCATACCCTAACACGTACCCTAACCCGTATCCTAAGCCGTACCCTAACCCTAACCAATACCCTACGCAGTATCCTCACCCATAGCCTCACCCGTACCCTAAGCCGTACCCTAACCCTAACCCTAACCCTAACCCTAACCCTAACCCCTACCCTATGCCATACCCTCACCTGTACCCTATCCCATAACTTAAGCCGTACCATAACCCTAACACTAACCCTAACCCTAACCCATAACCTACGCCGTACCCTCACCCGTACCCTAACCCGTATCCTAAGCCGTACCCTAACCCTAACCCTAACCCTAACCCTAACCCATAACCTACGCCGTACCCTCACCCGTACCCTAACACATACCCTAAGACGTACCGTAACCCTAACCCTAACACTAACCCTAACCTTAACCCACACTCTACGCCGTACCCTAACCCGTACCCTAACACGTATCCTAAGCCGTACCCTAACCCTAACCAATACCCTACGCAGTACCCTCACCCGTACCCTCACCCGTACCCTAAGCCATACCCTAACCCTAACACTAACCCTAACCCTAAACCCTACCCTATGCCGTACCCTCACCCATACCCTATCCCATACCCTAAGCCGTACCCTAACCCTAACACTAACCCTAACCCTAACCCTAACCCTAAACTACCCTTGACTGCTTTTGCCTCCATTAGATTTCCTAAGCACTAGTGTTTTAAGGAACAGGTTAAAAAGAAAATCCTAATGTGATTTTTTTATAATGTGTTTATTCTTTATCTTATCCTAGTAACGAAAATCTTCTCCATGGCTGGACCCTAAATAATATTCCTTTACGTGCTAAGTGGTATCTAGAGAGTGGGATAGGTTTAATAAATACCCTAATCCTAACGTGTACCCTAACCCTAACCCAAACCCTAACCCTAACACGTACGCTAATCCTCACCCGTACCCTAAACCAATCCCTAACCCTAAAACTAACCCTAACCCTAACCCTAACCCTAACCCATACGCTACGCCGTACCCTCACCCATACCCTAACCCGTATCCTAAGCCGTACCCTAACCCTAAACCTAACCCTAACCTCTACCCTACGCCGCACCCTCACCCGTACCCTAACCCGTACCCAAAGCCTTACCCTAACCCTAACCCTAACCCTAACCCATACGCTACGCCGTACCCTCACCCATACCCTAACCCATATCCTAAGCCGTACCCTAACCCTAAACCTAACCCTAACCTCTACCCTACGCCGCACCCTCACCCGTACCCTAACCCGTACCCAAAGCCTTACCCTAACCCTAACCCTAACCCTCACCCATACCCAACGCCGTAACCTAACCCATATCCTAACCCGTATCCTAAGCCGTACCCTAACCCTAACCAATAACCTACGCAGTACCCTCACCAGTACCCTCACCGGTATCCTAAGCCCTACCCTAACCCTAACCCTAACCCTAACCCTAAACTACCCTTTACTGCTTTTGCCTCCATTAGATTTCCTAAACACTAGTGTTTTAAGGAACAGGTTAAAAAGAAAACCTTATGTGATTTTTTTATAATGTGTTTATTCTTTATCTTATCCTAGTGACTAAAAACTTCTCCATGGCTGAACCCCAAATAATATTCCTTTACGTGCTAAGTGGTATCTAGAGAGTGGGATAGGTTTAATGAATACCCTAATCCTAAAGTGTACCCTAAACCTAACCCATACCCTAACCCTAACGCGTACCCTAACCCTAACCAAAACCCTAACCCGAACACGTATGCTAATCCTAACCCGTACCCTAAACCAATCCCTAACCCTAAAACTAACCCTAACCCTAACCCTAACCCTAACCCATAACCTACACCGTACCCTCACCCGTACCCTAACCCATACCCTAAGCCGTACCCTAACCCTAACCCTAAACCATATGCTACGCCGTACCCTCATCCGTACCCTAACCCGTATCCTAAGCCGTACCCTAACCCTAACACTAACCCTAAACTATACCCTACGCCGTAACCTCACCCGTACCCTAACCCGTACCCTAAGCCGTACCCTAACCCTAACCCTAACCCTAACCCTAACCCTAACCCTAACCCATACCGTACGCCATACCCTAACACGTACCCTAACCCGTATCCTAAGCCGTACCCTAACCCTAACCAATACCCTACGCATTATCCTCACCCATAGCCTCACCCGTGCCCTAAGCCGTACCCTAACCCTAACCCTAACCCTAACCCTAACCCTAACACCTACCCTATGCCATACCCTCACCTGTACCCTATCCCATAACCTAAGCCGTACCATAACCCTAACACTAACCCTAACCCTAACCCATAACCTACGCCGTACCCTCACCCGTACCCTAACCCGTATCCTAAGCCGTACCCTAACCCTAACCCTAACCCTAACCCTAACCCATAACCTACGCCGTACCCTCACCCGTACCCTAACACGTACCCTAAGAAGTACCGTAACCCTAACCCTAACACTAACCCTAACCCTAACCCACACTCTACGCCGTACCCTAACCCGTACCCTAACACGTATCCTAAGCCGTACCCTAACCCTAAGCAATACCCTACGCAGTACCCTCACCCGTACCCTCACCCGTACCCTATCCCATACCCTAAGCCGTACCCTAACCCTAACACTAACCCTAACCCTAACCCTAACCCTAAACTACCCTTTATTGCTTTTGCCTCTATTAGATTTCCTAAGCACTAGTGTTTTAAGGAACAGGTTAAAAAGAAAATCCTAATGTGATTTTTTTATAATGTGTTTATTCTTTATCTTATCCTAGTGACTAAAATCTTCTCCATGGCTGGATCCCTAATAATATTCCTTTACGTGCTAAGTGGTATCTAGAGAGTGGGATAGGTTTAATAAATACCCTAATCCTAACGTGTACCCTAACCCTAACCCATACCCTAACCCTAACGCGTACCCTAACCCTAACCGAAAACCTAACCCTAACACGTACGCTAATCCTAACCCGTACCCTAAACCAATCCCTAACCCTAAAACTAACCCTAACCCTAACCCTAACCCTAAACCTTACCCTACGCCGTACCCTCACCCGTACCCTCACCCGTACCCTAACCCGTACCCTAAGACGTACCCTAACCCTAACCCTAACCCATACGCTATGCCGTACCCTCAGCCGTACCCTAACCCGTATCCTAAGCCATACCCTAACCCTAACCCTAACCCTAACCCTAACCCTAACCCATACCCTATGCCATACCCTAACCCGTACCCTAACCCGTATCCTAAGCCGTATCCTAACCCTAACCAATACCCTACGCAGTACCCTCACCCGTACCCTCACCCGTACCCTAAGCCGTACCCTAACCCCAACCCTAACCCTAACTCTAACCCTAACCCCTACCCTACGCCGTACCCTCACCCGTACCCTATCCCATACGCTAAGCCGTACCCTAACCCTAACACTAACACTAACCCTAACCCTAACCCTAACCCATACCCTACGCCGTACCCTCACCCGTAACCTAACCCGTACCCAAAGCCGTACCCTAACCCTAACCCTAACCTATACACTACGCCGTACCCTCACCCGTACCCTAACCCGTACCCTAAGCCGTACCCTAATTCTAACCCTAACCCTAACCCTAACCCTTACCCATACCCTGCGCCGTACCCTAACCCATACAATAACCTGTATCCTAAGCCTTAACCTAACCCTAACCAATGACCTACACAGTACCCTCACCCGTACCCTAAGCCATACCCTAACCCTAACCCTAACACTAACCCTAACCCTAAACCCTACCCTATGCCGTACCCTCACCCATACCCTATCCCATACCCTAAGCCGTACCCTAACCCTAACACTAACCCTAACCCTAACCCTAACCCTAAACTACCCTTGACTGCTTTTGCCTCCATTAGATTTCCTAAGCACTAGTGTTTTAAGGAACAGGTTAAAAAGAAAATCCTAATGTGATTTTTTTATAATGTGTTTATTCTTTATCTTATCCTAGTAACGAAAATCTTCTCCATGGCTGGACCCTAAATAATATTCCTTTACGTGCTAAGTGGTATCTAGAGAGTGGGATAGGTTTAATAAATACCCTAATCCTAACGTGTACCCTAACCCTAACCCTAATGCGTACCCTAACCCTAACCCAAACCCTAACCCTAACACGTACGCTAATCCTCACCCGTACCCTAAACCAATCCCTAACCCTAAAACTAACCCTAACCCTAACCCTAACCCTAACCCATACGCTACGCCGTACCCTCACCCATACCCTAACCCGTATCCTAAGCCGTACCCTAACCCTAAACCTAACCCTAACCTCTACCCTACGCCGTACCCTCACCCGTACCCTAACCCGTACGCAAAGCCTTACCCTAACCCTAACCCTAACCCTCACCCATACCCAACGCCGTAACCTAACCCATATCCTAACCCGTATCCTTAGCCGTACCCTAACCCTAACCAATAACCTACGCAGTACCCTCACCAGTACCCTCACCGGTATCCTAAGCCCTCCCCTAACCCTAACCCTAACCCTAACCCTAAACTACCCTTTACTGCTTTTGCCTCCATTAGATTTCCTAAACACTAGTGTTTTAAGGAACAGGTTAAAAAGAAAACCTTATGTGATTTTTTTATAATGTGTTTATTCTTTATCTTATCCTAGTGACTAAAATCTTCTCCATGGCTGAACCCCAAATAATATTCCTTTACGTGCTAAGTGGTATCTAGAGAGTGGGATAGGTTTAATAAATACCCTAATCCTAAAGTGTACCCTAAACCTAACCCATACCCTAACCCTAACGCGTACCCTAACCCTAACCAAAACCCTAACCCGAACACGTATGCTAATCCTAACCCGTACCCTAAACCAATCCCTAACCCTAAAACTAACCCTAACCCTAACCCTAACCCTAACCCATAACCTACACCGTACCCTCACCCGTACCCTAACCCGTACCCTAAGCCGTACCCTAACCCTAACCCTAAAACATATGCTACGCCGTACCCTCACCCGTACCCTAACCCGTATCCTAAGCCGTACCCTAACCCTAACCCTAACCCTAAACTATACCCTACGCCGTAACCTCACCCGTACCCTAACCCGTACCCTAAGCCGTACCCTAACCCTAACCCTAACCCTAACCCTAACCCTAACCCTAACCCATACCGTACGCCATACCCTAACACGTACCCTAACCCGTATCCTAAGCCGTACCCTAACCCTAACCAATACCCTACGCAGTATCCTCACCCATAGCCTCACCCGTACCCTAAGCCATACCCTAACCCTAACCCTAACACTAACCCTAACCCTAAACCCTACCCTATGCCGTACCCTCACCCATACCCTATCCCATACCCTAAGCCGTACCCTAACCCTAACACTAACCCTAACCCTAACCCTAACCCTAAACTACCCTTGACTGCTTTTGCCTCCATTAGATTTCCTAAGCACTAGTGTTTTAAGGAACAGGTTAAAAAGAAAATCCTAATGTGATTTTTTTATAATGTGTTTATTCTTTATCTTATCCTAGTGACTAAAATCTTCTCCATGGCTGGATCCCTAATAATATTCCTTTACGTGCTAAGTGGTATCTAGAGAGTGGGATAGGTTTAATAAATACCCTAATCCTAACGTGTACCCTAACCCTAACCCATACCCTAACCCTAACGCGTACCCTAACCCTAACCGAAAACCTAACCCTAACACGTACGCTAATCCTAACCCGTACCCTAAACCAATCCCTAACCCTAAAACTAACCCTAACCCTAACCCTAACCCTAAACCTTACCCTACGCCGTACCCTCACCCGTACCCTAACCCGTACCCTAAGACGTACCCTAACCCTAACCCTAACCCATACGCTATGCCGTACCCTCAGCCGTACCCTAACCCGTATCCTAAGCCATACCCTAACCCTAACCCTAACCCTAACCCTAACCCTAACCCATACCCTATGCCATACCCTAACCCGTACCCTAACCCGTATCCTAAGCCGTATCCTAACCCTAACCAATACCCTACGCAGTACCCTCACCCGTACCCTCACCCGTACCCTAAGCCGTACCCTAACCCCAACCCTAACCCTAACTCTAACCCTAACCCCTACCCTACGCCGTACCCTCACCCGTACCCTATCCCATACGCTAAGCCGTACCCTAACCCTAACACTAACACTAACCCTAACCCTAACCCTAACCCATACCCTACGCCGTACCCTCACCCGTAACCTAACCCGTACCCAAAGCCGTACCCTAACCCTAACCCTAACCTATACACTACGCCGTACCCTCACCCGTACCCTAACCCGTACCCTAAGCCGTACCCTAACTCTAACCCTAACCCTAACCCTAACCCTTACCCATACCCTGCGCCGTACCCTAACCCATACAATAACCTGTATCCTAAGCCTTAACCTAACCCTAACCAATGACCTACACAGTACCCTCACCCGTACCCTAAGCCATACCCTAACCCTAACCCTAACACTAACCCTAACCCTAAACCCTACCCTATGCCGTACCCTCACCCATACCCTATCCCATACCCTAAGCCGTACCCTAACCCTAACACTAACCCTAACCCTAACCCTAACCCTAAACTACCCTTGACTGCTTTTGCCTCCATTAGATTTCCTAAGCACTAGTGTTTTAAGGAACAGGTTAAAAAGAAAATCCTAATGTGATTTTTTTATAATGTGTTTATTCTTTATCTTATCCTAGTAACGAAAATCTTCTCCATGGCTGGACCCTAAATAATATTCCTTTACGTGCTAAGTGGTATCTAGAGAGTGGGATAGGTTTAATAAATACCCTAATCCTAACGTGTACCCTAACCCTAACCCTAATGCGTACCCTAACCCTAACCCAAACCCTAACCCTAACACGTACGCTAATCCTCACCCGTACCCTAAACCAATCCCTAACCCTAAAACTAACCCTAACCCTAACCCTAACCCTAACCCATACGCTACGCCGTACCCTCACCCATACCCTAACCCGTATCCTAAGCCGTACCCTAACCCTAAACCTAACCCTAACCTCTACCCTACGCCGTACCCTCACCCGTACCCTAACCCGTACCCAAAGCCTTACCCTAACCCTAACCCTAACCCTCACCCATACCCAACGCCGTAACCTAACCCATATCCTAACCCGTATCCTAAGCCGTACCCTAACCCTAACCAATAACCTACGCAGTACCCTCACCAGTACCCTCACCGGTATCCTAAGCCCTCCCCTAACCCTAACCCTAACCCTAACCCTAAACTACCCTTTACTGCTTTTGCCTCCATTAGATTTCCTAAACACTAGTGTTTTAAGGAACAGGTTAAAAAGAAAACCTTATGTGATTTTTTTATAATGTGTTTATTCTTTATCTTATCCTAGTGACTAAAATCTTCTCCATGGCTGAACCCCAAATAATAATCCTTTACGTGCTAAGTGGTATCTAGAGAGTGGGATAGGTTTAATAAATACCCTAATCCTAAAGTGTACCCTAAACCTAACCCATACCCTAACCCTAACGCGTACCCTAACCCTAACCAAAACCCTAACCCGAACACATATGCTAATCCTAACCCGTACCCTAAACCAATCCCTAACCCTAAAACTAACCCTAACCCTAACCCTAACCCTAACCCATAACCTACACCGTACCCTCACCCGTACCCTAACCCGTACCCTAAGCCGTACCCTAACCCTAACCCTAAAACATATGCTACGCTGTACCCTCACCCGTACCCTAACCCGTATCCTAAGCCGTACCCTAACCCTAACCCTAACCCTAAACTATACCCTACGCCGTAACCTCACCCGTACCCTAACCCGTACCCTAAGCCGTACCCTAACCCTAACCCTAACCCTAACCCTAACCCATACCGTACGCCATACCCTAACACGTACCCTAACCCGTATCCTAAGCCGTACCCTAACCCTAACCAATACCTTACGCAGTATCCTCACCCATAGCCTCACCCGTACCCTAAGCCGTACCCTAACCCTAACCCTAACCCTAACCCTAACCCTAACCCCTACCCTATGCCATACCCTCACCTGTACCCTATCCCATAACTTAAGCCGTACCATAACCCTAACACTAACCCTAACCCTAACCCATAACCTACGCCGTACCCTCACCCGTACCCTAACCCGTATCCTAAGCCGTACCCTAACCCTAACCCTAACCGTAACCCTAACCCATAACCTACGCCGTACCCTCACCCGTACCCTAACACATACCCTAAGACGTACCGTAACCCTAACCCTAACACTAACCCTAACCTTAACCCACACGCTACGCCGTACACTAAACCGTACCCTAACACGTATCCTAAGCCGTACCCTAACCCTAACCAATACCCTACGCAGTACCCTCACCCGTACCCTCACCCGTACCCTAAGCCATACCCTAACCCTAACACTAACCCTAACCCTAAACCCTACCCTATGCCGTACCCTCACCCATACCCTATCCCATACCCTAAGCCGTACCCTAACCCTAACACTAACCCTAACCCTAACCCTAACCCTAAACTACCCTTGACTGCTTTTGCCTCCATTAGATTTCCTAAGCACTAGTGTTTTAAGGAACAGGTTAAAAAGAAAATCCTAATGTGATTTTTTTATAATGTGTTTATTCTTTATCTTATCCTAGTAATGAAAATCTTCTCCATGGCTGGACCCTAAATAATATTCCTTTACGTGCTAAGTGGTATCTAGAGAGTGGGATAGGTTTAATAAATACCCTAATCCTAACGTGTACCCTAACCCTAACCCAAACCCTAACCCTAACACGTAAGCTAATCCTCACCCGTACCCTAAACCAATCCCTAACCCTAAAACTAACCCTAACCCTAACCCTAACCCTAACCCATACGCTACGCCGTACCCTCACCCATACCCTAACCCGTATCCTAAGCCGTACCCTAACCCTAAACCTAACCCTAACCTCTACCCTACGCCGCACTCTCACCCGTACCCTAACCCGTACCCAAAGCCTTACCCTAACCCTAACCCTAACCCTCACCCATACCCAACGCCGTAACCTAACCCATATCCTAACCCGTATCCTAAGCCGTACCCTAACCCTAACCAATAACCTACGCAGTACCCTCACCAGTACCCTCACCGGTATCCTAAGCCCTACCCTAACCCTAACCCTAACCCTAACCCTAAACTACCCTTTACTGCTTTTGCCTCCATTAGATTTCCTAAACACTAGTGTTTTAAGGAACAGGTTAAAAAGAAAACCTTATGTGATTTTTTTATAATGTGTTTATTCTTTATCTTATCCTAGTGACTAAAATCTTCTCCATGGCTGAACCCCACATAATATTCCTTTACGTGCTAAGTGGTATCTAGAGAGTGGGATAGGTTTAATAAATACCCTAATCCTAAAGTGTACCCTAAACCTAACCCATACCCTAACCCTAACGCGTACCCTAACCCTAACCAAAACCCTAACCCGAACACGTATGCTAATCCTAACCCGTACCCTAAACCAATCCCTAACCCTAAAACTAACCCTAACCCTAACCCTAACCCTAACCCATAACCTACACCGTACCCTCACCCGTACCCTAACCCGTACCCTAAGCCGTACCCTAACCCTAACCCTAAACCATATGCTACGCCGTACCCTCACCCGTACCCTAACCCGTATCCTAAGCCGTACCCTAACCCTAACACTAACCCTAAACTATACCCTACGCCGTAACCTCACCCGTACCCTAACCCGTACCCTAAGACGTACCCTAACCCTAACCCTAACCCTAACCCTAACCCTAACCCTAACCCATACCGTACGCCATACCCTAACACGTACCCTAACCCGTATCCTAAGCCGTACCCTAACCCTAACCAATACCCTACGCATTATCCTCACCCATAGCCTCACCCGTGCCCTAAGCCGTACCCTAACCCTAACCCTAACCCTAACCCTAACACCTACCCTATGCCATACCCTCACCTGTACCCTATCCCATAACCTAAGCCGTACCATAACCCTAACACTAACCCTAACCCTAACCCATAACCTACGCCGTACCCTCACCCGTACCCTAACCCGTATCCTAAGCCGTACCCTAACCCTAACCCTAACCCTAACCCTAACCCATAACCTACGCCGTACCCTCACCCGTACCCTAACACGTACCCTAAGAAGTACCGTAACCCTAACCCTAACACTAACCCTAACCCTAACCCACACTCTACGCCGTACCCTAACCCGTACCCTAACACGTATCCTAAGCCGTACCCTAACCCTAAGCAATACCCTACGCAGTACCCTCACCCGTAACCTCACCCGTACCCTATCCCATACCCTAAGCCGTACCCTAACCCTAACACTAACCCTAACCCTAACCCTAACCCTAAACTACCCTTGACTGCTTTTGCCTCTATTAGATTTCCTAAGCACTAGTGTTTTAAGGAACAGGTTAAAAAGAAAATCCTAATGTGATTTTTTTATAATGTGTTTATTCTTTATCTTATCCTAGTAACGAAAATCTTCTCCATGGCTGGACCCTAAATAATATTCCTTTACGTGCTAAGTGGTATCTAGAGAGTGGGATAGGTTTAATAAATACCCTAATCCTAACGTGTACCCTAACCCTAACCCATACCCTAACCCTAACGCGTACCCTAACCCTAACCGAAAACCTAACCCTAACAGGTACGCTAATCCTAACCCGTACCCTAAACCAATCCCTAACCCTAAAACTAACCCTAACCCTAACCCTAACCCTAAACCTTACCCTACGCCGTACCCTCACCCGTACCCTAACCCGTACCCTAAGACGTACCCTAACCCTAACCCTAACCCATACGCTACGCCGTACCCTCACCCGTACCCTAACCCGTATCCTAAGCCGTACCCTAACCCTAACCCTAACCCTAACCCTAACCCTAACCCATACCCTACGCCATACCCTAACCCGTACCCTAACCCGTATCCTAAGCCGTATCCTAACCCTAACCAATACCCTACGCAGTACCCTCACCCGTACCCTCACCCGTACCCTAAGCCGTACCCTAACCCCAACCCTAACCCTAACTCTAACCCTAACCCCTACCCTACGCCGTACCCTCACCCGTACCCTATCCCATACGCTAAGCCGTACCCTAACCCTAACACTAACACTAACCCTAACCCTAACCCTAACCCATACCCTACGCCGTACCCTCACCCGTAACCTAACCCGTACCCAAAGCCGTACCCTAACACTAACCCTAACCTATACACTACGCCGTACCCTCACCCGTACCCTAACCCGTACCCTAAGCCGTACCCTAACTCTAACCCTAACCCTAACCCTAACCCTTACCCATACCCTGCGCCGTACCCTAACCCATACAATAACCTGTATCCTAAGCCTTAACCTAACCCTAACCAATGACCTACACAGTACCCTCACCCGTACCCTAAGCCATACCCTAACCCTAACCCTAACACTAACCCTAACCCTAAACCCTACCCTATGCTGTACCCTCACCCATACCCTATCCCATACCCTAAGCCGTACCCTAACCCTAACACTAACCCTAACCCTAACCCTAAACTACCCTTGACTGCTTTTGCCTCCATTAGATTTCCTAAGCACTAGTGTTTTAAGGAACAGGTTAAAAAGAAAATCCTAATGTGATTTTTTTATAATGTGTTTATTCTTTATCTTATCCTAGTAACGAAAATCTTCTCCATGGCTGGACCCTAAATAATATTCCTTTACGTGCTAAGTGGTATCTAGAGAGTGGGATAGGTTTAATAAATACCCTAATCCTAACGTGTACCCTAACCCTAACCCTAATGCGTACCCTAACCCTAACCCAAACCCTAACCCTAACACGTACGCTAATCCTCACCCGTACCCTAAACCAATCCCTAACCCTAAAACTAACCCTAACCCTAACCCTAACCCTAACCCATACGCTACGCCGTACCCTCACCCATACCCTAACCCGTATCCTAAGCCGTACCCTAACCCTAAACCTAACCCTAACCTCTACCCTATGCCGTACCCTCACCCGTACCCTAACCCGTACCCAAAGCCTTACCCTAACCCTAACCCTAACCCTCACCCATACCCAACGCCGTAACCTAACCCATATCCTAACCCGTATCCTAAGCCGTACCCTAACCCTAACCAATAACCTACGCAGTACCCTCACCAGTACCCTCACCGGTATCCTAAGCCCTCCCCTAACCCTAACCCTAACCCTAACCCTAAACTACCCTTTACTGCTTTTGCCTCCATTAGATTTCCTAAACACTAGTGTTTTAAGGAACAGGTTAAAAAGAAAACCTTATGTGATTTTTTTATAATGTGTTTATTCTTTATCTTATCCTAGTGACTAAAATCTTCTCCATGGCTGAACCCCAAATAATAATCCTTTACGTGCTAAGTGGTATCTAGAGAGTGGGATAGGTTTAATAAATACCCTAATCCTAAAGTGTACCCTAAACCTAACCCATACCCTAACCCTAACGCGTACCCTAACCCTAACCAAAACCCTAACCCGAACACGTATGCTAATCCTAACCCGTACCCTAAACCAATCCCTAACCCTAAAACTAACCCTAACCCTAACCCTAACCCTAACCCATAACCTACACCGTACCCTCACCCGTACCCTAACCCGTACCCTAAGCCGTACCCTAACCCTAACCCTAAAACATATGCTACGCCGTACCCTCACCCGTACCCTAACCCGTATCCTAAGCCGTACCCTAACCCTAACCCTAACCCTAAACTATACCCTACGCCGTAACCTCACCCGTACCCTAACCCGTACCCTAAGCCGTACCCTAACCCTAACCCTAACCCTAACCCTAACCCATACCGTACGCCATACCCTAACACGTACCCTAACCCGTATCCTAAGCCGTACCCTAACCCTAACCAATACCTTACGCAGTATCCTCACCCATAGCCTGACCCGTACCCTAAGCCGTACCCTAACCCTAACCCTAACCCTAACCCTAACCCTAACCCCTACCCTATGCCATACCCTCACCTGTACCCTATCCCATAACTTAAGCCGTACCATAACCCTAACACTAACCCTAACCCTAACCCATAACCTACGCCGTACCCTCACCCGTACCCTAACCCGTATCCTAAGCCGTACCCTAACCCTAACCCTAACCCTAACCCTAACCCATAACCTACGCCGTACCCTCACCCGTACCCTAACACATACCCTAAGACGTACCGTAACCCTAACCCTAACACTAACCCTAACCTTAACCCACACTCTACGCCGTACCCTAACCCGTACCCTAACACGTATCCTAAGCCGTACCCTAACCCTAACCAATACCCTACGCAGTACCCTCACCCGTACCCTCACCCGTACCCTAAGCCATACCCTAACCCTAACCCTAACCCTAACCCTAACCCCTACCCTACGCCGTACCCTCACCCATACCCTATCCCATACCCTAAGCCGTACCCTAACCCTAACACTAACCCTAACCCTAACCCTAACCCTAAACTACCCTTGATTGCTTTTGCCTGTATTAGATTTCCTAAACACTAGTGTTTTAAGGAACAGGTTAAAAAGAAAATCCTAATGTGATTTTTTTATAATGTGTTTATTCTTTATCTTATCCTAGTGACTAAAATCTTCTCCATGGCTGGATCCCTAATAATATTCCTTTACGCGCTAAGTGGTATCTAGAGAGTGGGATAGGTTTAATAAATACCCTAATCCTAACGTGTACCCTAACCCTAACCCATACCCTAACCCTAACGCGTACCCTAACCCTAACCGAAAACCTAACCCTAACACGTACGCTAATCCTAACCCGTACCCTAAACCAATCCCTAACCCTAAAACTAACCCTAACCCTAAACCTTACCCTACGCCGTACCCTCACCCGTACCCTAACCCGTACCCTAAGACGTACCCTAACCCTAACCCTAACCCATACGCTACGCCGTACCCTCACCCGTACCCTAACCCGTATCCTAAGCCGTACCCTAACCCTAACCCTAACCCTAACCCTAACCCATACCCTACGCCATACCCTAACCCGTACCCTAACCCGTATCCTAAGCCGTATCCTAACCCTAACCAATACCCTACGCAGTACCCTCACCCATACCCTCACCCGTACCCTAAGCCGTACCCTAACCCCAACCCTAACCCTAACTCTAACCCTAACCCCTACCCTACGCCGTACCCTCACCCGTACCCTATCCCATACGCTAAGCCGTACCCTAACCCTAACACTAACACTAACCCTAACCCTAACCCTAACCCATACCCTACGCCGTACCCTCACCCGTAACCTAACCCGTACCCAAAGCCGTACCCTAACCCTAACCCTAACCTATACATTACGCCGTACCCTCACCCGTACCCTATCCCGTACCCTAAGCCGTACCCTAACTCTAACCCTAACCCTAACCCTAACCCTTACCCATACCCTGCGCCGTACCCTAACCCATACAATAACCTGTATCCTAAGCCTTAACCTAACCCTAACCAATGACCTACACAGTACCCTCACCCGTACCCTAAGCCATACCCTAACCCTAACCCTAACACTAACCCTAACCCTAAACCCTACCCTATGCCGTACCCTCACCCATACCCTATCCCATACCCTAAGCCGTACCCTAACCCTAACACTAACCCTAACCCTAACCCTAACCCTAAACTACCCTTGACTGCTTTTGCCTCCATTAGATTTCCTAAGCACTAGTGTTTTAAGGAACAGGTTAAAAAGAAAATCCTAATGTGATTTTTTTATAATGTGTTTATTCTTTATCTTATCCTAGTAACGAAAATCTTCTCCATGGCTGGACCCTAAATAATATTCCTTTACGTGCTAAGTGGTATCTAGAGAGTGGGATAGGTTTAATAAATACCCTAATCCTAACGTGTACCCTAACCATAACCCAAACCCTAACCCTAACACGTAGGCTAATCCTCACCCGTACCCTAAACCAATCCCTAACCCTAAAACTAACCCTAACCCTAACCCTAACCCTAACCCATACGCTACGCCGTACCCTCACCCGTACCCTAACCCGTATCCTAAGCCGTACCCTAACCCTAACCCTAACCCTAACCCTAACCCTAACCCATACCCTACGCCATACCCTAACCCGTACCCTAACCCGTATCCTAAGCCGTATCCTAACCCTAACCAATACCCTACGCAGTACCCTCACCCGTACCCTCACCCGTACCCTAAGCCGTACCCTAACCCCAACCCTAACCCTAACTCTAACCCTAACCCCTACCCTACGCCGTACCCTCACCCGTACCCTATCCCATACGCTAAGCCGTACCCTAACCCTAACACTAACACTAACCCTAACCCTAACCCTAACCCATACCCTACGCCGTACCCTCACCCGTAACCTAACCCGTACCCAAAGCCGTACCCTAACACTAACCCTAACCTATACACTACGCCGTACCCTCACCCGTACCCTAACCCGTACCCTAAGCCGTACCCTAACTCTAACCCTAACCCTAACCCTAACCCTTACCCATACCCTGCGCCGTACCCTAACCCATACAATACCCTGTATCCTAAGCCTTAACCTAACCCTAACCAATGACCTACACAGTACCCTCACCCGTACCCTAAGCCATACCCTAACCCTAACCCTAACACTAACCCTAACCCTAAACCCTACCCTATGCCGTACCCTCACCCATACCCTATCCCATACCCTAAGCCGTACCCTAACCCTAACACTAACCCTAACCCTAACCCTAAACTACCCTTGACTGCTTTTGCCTCCATTAGATTTCCTAAGCACTAGTGTTTTAAGGAACAGGTTAAAAAGAAAATCCTAATGTGATTTTTTTATAATGTGTTTATTCTTTATCTTATCCTAGTAACGAAAATCTTCTCCATGCCTGGACCCTAAATAATATTCCTTTACGTGCTAAGTGGTATCTAGAGAGTGGGATAGATTTAATAAATACCCTAATCCTAACGTGTACCCTAACCCTAACCCTAATGCGTACCCTAACCCTAACCCAAACCCTAACCCTAACACGTACGCTAATCCTCACCCGTACCCTAAACCAATCCCTAACCCTAAAACTAACCCTAACCCTAACCCTAACCCTAACCCATACGCTACGCCGTACCCTCACCCATACCCTAACCCGTATCCTAAGCCGTACCCTAACCCTAAACCTAACCCTAACCTCTACCCTATGCCGTACCCTCACCCGTACCCTAACCCGTACCCAAAGCCTTACCCTAACCCTAACCCTAACCCTCACCCATACCCAACGCCGTAACCTAACCCATATCCTAACCCGTATCCTAAGCCGTACCCTAACCCTAACCAATAACCTACGCAGTACCCTCACCAGTACCCTCACCGGTATCCTAAGCCCTCCCCTAACCCTAACCCTAACCCTAACCCTAAACTACCCTTTACTGCTTTTGCCTCCATTAGATTTCCTAAACACTAGTGTTTTAAGGAACAGGTTAAAAAGAAAACCTTATGTGATTTTTTTATAATGTGTTTATTCTTTATCTTATCCTAGTGACTAAAATCTTCTCCATGGCTGAACCCCAAATAATAATCCTTTACGTGCTAAGTGGTATCTAGAGAGTGGGATAGGTTTAATAAATACCCTAATCCTAAAGTGTACCCTAAACCTAACCCATACCCTAATCCTAACGCGTACCCTAACCCTAACCAAAACCCTAACCCGAACACGTATGCTAATCCTAACCCGTACCCTAAACCAATCCCTAACCCTAAAACTAACCCTAACCCTAACCCTAACCCTAACCCATAACCTACACCGTACCCTCACCCGTACCCTAACCCGTACCCTAAGCCGTACCCTAACCCTAACCCTAAAACATATGCTACGCCGTACCCTCACCCGTACCCTAACCCGTATCCTAAGCCGTACCCTAACCCTAACCCTAACCCTAAACTATACCCTACGCCGTAACCTCACCCGTACCCTAACCCCTACCCTAAGCCGTACCCTAACCCTAACCCTAACCCTAACCCTAACCCATACCGTACGCCATACCCTAACACGTACCCTAACCCGTATCCTAAGCCGTACCCTAACCCTAACCAATACCCTACGCAGTATCCTCACCCATAGCCTCACCCGTACCCTAAGCCGTGCCCTAACCCTAACCCTAACCCTAACCCTAACCCTAACCCCTACCCTATGCCATACCCTCACCTGTACCCTATCCCATAACTTAAGCCGTACCATAACCCTAACACTAACCCTAACCCTAACCCATAACCTACGCCGTACCCTCACCCGTACCCTAACCCGTATCCTAAGCCGTACCCTAACCCTAACCCTAACCCTAACCCTAACCCATAACCTACGCCGTACCCTCACCCGTACCCTAACACATACCCTAAGACGTACCGTAACCCTAACCCTAACACTAACCCTAACCTTAACCCACACTCTACGCCGTACCCTAACCCGTACCCTAACACGTATCCTAAGCCGTACCCTAACCCTAACCAATACCCTACGCAGTACCCTCACCCGTACCCTCACCCGTACCCTAAGCCATACCCTAACCCTAACCCTAACCCTAACCCTAACCCCTACCCTACGCCGTACCCTCACCCATACCCTATCCCATACCCTAAGCCGTACCCTAACCCTAACACTAACCCTAACCCTAACCCTAACCCTAAACTACCCTTGATTGCTTTTGCCTGTATTAGATTTCCTAAACACTAGTGTTTTAAGGAACAGGTTAAAAAGAAAATCCTAATGTGATTTTTTTATAATGTGTTTATTCTTTATCTTATCCTAGTGACTAAAATCTTCTCCATGGCTGGATCCCTAATAATATTCCTTTACGCGCTAAGTGGTATCTAGAGAGTGGGATAGGTTTAATAAATACCCTAATCCTAACGTGTACCCTAACCCTAACCCATACCCTAACCCTAACGCGTACCCTAACCCTAACCGAAAACCTAACCCTAACACGTACGCTAATCCTAACCCGTACCCTAAACCAATCCCTAACCCTAAAACTAACCCTAACCCTAAACCTTACCCTACGCCGTACCCTCACCCGTACCCTAACCCGTACCCTAAGACGTACCCTAACCTTAACCCTAACCCATACGCTACGCCGTACCCTCACCCGTACCCTAACCCGTATCCTAAGCCGTACGCTAACCCTAACCCTAACCCTAACCCTAACCCATACCCTACGCCATACCCTAACCCGTACCCTAACCCGTATCCTAAGCCGTATCCTAACCCTAACCAATACCCTACGCAGTACCCTCACCCATACCCTCACCCGTACCCTAAGCCGTACCCTAACCCCAACCCTAACCCTAACTCTAACCCTAACCCCTACCCTACGCCGTACCCTCACCCGTACCCTATCCCATACGCTAAGCCGTACCCTAACCCTAACACTAACACTAACCCTAACCCTAACCCTAACCCATACCCTACGCCGTACCCTCACCCGTAACCTAACCCGTACCCAAAGCCGTACCCTAACCCTAACCCTAACCTATACACTACGCCGTACCCTCACCCGTACCCTAACCCGTACCCTAAGCCGTACCCTAACTCTAACCCTAACCCTAACCCTAACCCTTACCCATACCCTGCGCCGTACCCTAACCCATACAATAACCTGTATCCTAAGCCTTAACCTAACCCTAACCAATGACCTACACAGTACCCTCACCCGTACCCTAAGCCATACCCTAACCCTAACCCTAACACTAACCCTAACCCTAAACCCTACCCTATGCCGTACCCTCACCCATACCCTATCCCATACCCTAAGCCGTACCCTAACCCTAACACTAACCCTAACCCTAACCCTAACCCTAAACTACCCTTGACTGCTTTTGCCTCCATTAGATTTCCTAAGCACTAGTGTTTTAAGGAACAGGTTAAAAAGAAAATCCTAATGTGATTTTTTTATAATGTGTTTATTCTTTATCTTATCCTAGTAACGAAAATCTTCTCCATGGCTGGACCCTAAATAATATTCCTTTACGTGCTAAGTGGTATCTAGAGAGTGGGATAGGTTTAATAAATACCCTAATCCTAACGTGTACCCTAACCCTAACCCAAACCCTAACCCTAACACGTACGCTAATCCTCACCCGTACCCTAAACCAATCCCTAACCCTAAAACTAACCCTAACCCTAACCCTAACCCTAACCCATACGCTACGCCGTACCCTCACCCATACCCTAACCCGTATCCTAAGCCGTACCCTAACCCTAAACCTAACCCTAACCTCTACCCTACGCCGCACCCTCACCCGTACCCTAACCCGTACCCAAAGCCTTACCCTAACCCTAACCCTAACCCTCACCCATACCCAACGCCGTAACCTAACCCATATCCTAACCCGTATCCTAAGCCGTACCCTAACCCTAACCAATAACCTACGCAGTACCCTCACCAGTACCCTCACCGGTATCCTAAGCCCTACCCTAACCCTAACCCTAACCCTAACCCTAAACTACCCTTTACTGCTTTTGCCTCCATTAGATTTCCTAAACACTAGTGTTTTAAGGAACAGGTTAAAAAGAAAACCTTATGTGATTTTTTTATAATGTGTTTATTCTTTATCTTATCCTAGTGACTAAAATCTTCTCCATGGCTGAACCCCAAATAATATTCCTTTACGTGCTAAGTGGTATCTAGAGAGTGGGATAGGTTTAATAAATACCCTAATCCTAAAGTGTACCCTAAACCTAACCCATACCCTAACCCTAACGCGTACCCTAACCCTAACCAAAACCCTAACCCGAACACGTATGCTAATCCTGACCCGTACCCTAAACCAATCCCTAACCCTAAAACTAACCCTAACCCTAACCCTAACCCTAACCCATAACCTACACCGTACCCTCACCCGTACCCTAACCCGTACCCTAAGCCGTACCCTAACCCTAACCCTAAACCATATGCTACGCCGTACCCTCACCCGTACCCTAACCCGTATCCTAAGCCGTACCCTAACCCTAACACTAACCCTAAACTATACCCTACGCCGTAACCTCACCCGTACCCTAACCCGTACCCTAAGCCGTACCCTAACCCTAACCCTAACCCTAACCCTAACCCTAACCCTAACCCATACCGTACGCCATACCCTAACACGTACCCTAACCCGTATCCTAAGCCGTACCCTAACCCTAACCAATACCCTACGCATTATCCTCACCCATAGCCTCACCCGTGCCCTAAGCCGTACCCTAACCCTAACCCTAACCCTAACCCTAACCCTAACACCTACCCTATGCCATACCCTCACCTGTACCCTATCCCATAACCTAAGCCGTACCATAACCCTAACACTAACCCTAACCCTAACCCATAACCTACGCCGTACCCTCACCCGTACCCTAACCCGTATCCTAAGCCGTACCCTAACCCTAACCCTAACCCTAACCCTAACCCATAACCTACGCCGTACCCTCACCCGTACCCTAACACGTACCCTAAGAAGTACCGTAACCCTAACCCTAACACTAACCCTAACCCTAACCCACACTCTACGCCGTACCCTAACCCGTACCCTAACACGTATCCTAAGCCGTACCCTAACCCTAAGCAATACCCTACGCAGTACCCTCACCCGTACCCTCACCCGTACCCTATCCCATACCCTAAGCCGTACCCTAACCCTAACACTAACCCTAACCCTAACCCTAACCCTAAACTACCCTTGATTGCTTTTGCCTCTATTAGATTTCCTAAGCACTAGTGTTTTAAGGAACAGGTTAAAAAGAAAATCCTAATGTGATTTTTTTATAATGTGTTTATTCTTTATCTTATCCTAGTGACTAAAATCTTCTCCATGGCTGGATCCCTAATAATATTCCTTTACGTGCTAAGTGGTATCTAGAGAGTGGGATAGGTTTAATAAATACCCTAATCCTAACGTGTACCCTAACCCTAACCCATACCCTAACCCTAACGCGTACCCTAACCCTAACCGAAAACCTAACCCTAACACGTACGCTAATCCTAACCCGTACCCTAAACCAATCCCTAACCCTAAAACTAACCCTAACCCTAACTCTAACCCTAAACCTTACCCTACGCCGTACCCTCACCCGTACCCTAACCCGTACCCTAAGACGTACCCTAACCCTAACCCTAACCCATACGCTATGCCGTACCCTCAGCCGTACCCTAACCCGTATCCTAAGCCATACCCTAACCCTAACCCTAACCCTAACCCTAACCCTAACCCATACCCTATGCCATACCCTAACCCGTACCCTAACCCGTATCCTAAGCCGTATCCTAACCCTAACCAATACCCTACGCAGTACCCTCACCCGTACCCTCACCCGTACCCTAAGCCGTACCCTAACCCCAACCCTAACCCTAACTCTAACCCTAACCCCTACCCTACGCCGTACCCTCACCCGTACCCTATCCCATACGCTAAGCCGTACCCTAACCCTAACACTAACACTAACCCTAACCCTAACCCTAACCCATACCCTACGCCGTACCCTCACCCGTAACCTAACCCGTACCCAAAGCCGTACCCTAACCCTAACCCTAACCTATACACTACGCCGTACCCTCACCCGTACCCTAACCCGTACCCTAAGCCGTACCCTAACTCTAACCCTAACCCTAACCCTAACCCTTACCCATACCCTGCGCCGTACCCTAACCCATACAATAACCTGTATCCTAAGCCTTAACCTAACCCTAACCAATGACCTACACAGTACCCTCACCCGTACCCTAAGCCATACCCTAACCCTAACCCTAACACTAACCCTAACCCTAAACCCTACCCTATGCCGTACCCTCACCCATACCCTATCCCATACCCTAAGCCGTACCCTAACCCTAACACTAACCCTAACCCTAACCCTAACCCTAAACTACCCTTGACTGCTTTTGCCTCCATTAGATTTCCTAAGCACTAGTGTTTTAAGGAACAGGTTAAAAAGAAAATCCTAATGTGATTTTTTTATAATGTGTTTATTCTTTATCTTATCCTAGTAACGAAAATCTTCTCCATGGCTGGACCCTAAATAATATACCTTTACGTGCTAAGTGGTATCTAGAGAGTGGGATAGGTTTAATAAATACCCTAATCCTAACGTGTACCCTAACCCTAACCCTAATGCGTACCCTAACCCTAACCCAAACCCTAACCCTAACACGTACGCTAATCCTCACCCGTACCCTAAACCAATCCCTAACCCTAAAACTAACCCTAACCCTAACCCTAACCCTAACCCATACGCTACGCCGTACCCTCACCCATACCCTAACCCGTATCCTAAGCCGTACCCTAACCCTAAACCTAACCCTAACCTCTACCCTACGCCGCACCCTCACCCGTACCCTAACCCGTACCCAAAGCCTTACCCTAACCCTAACCCTAACCCTCACCCATACCCAACGCCGTAACCTAACCCATATCCTAACCCGTATCCTAAGCCGTACCCTAACCCTAACCAATAACCTACGCAGTACCCTCACCAGTACCCTCACCGGTATCCTAAGCCCTACCCTAACCCTAACCCTAACCCTAACCCTAAACTACCCTTTACTGCTTTTGCCTCCATTAGATTTCCTAAACACTAGTGTTTTAAGGAACAGGTTAAAAAGAAAACCTTATGTGATTTTTTTATAATGTGTTTATTCTTTATCTTATCCTAGTGACTAAAATCTTCTCCATGGCTGAACCCCAAATAATATTCCTTTACGTGCTAAGTGGTATCTAGAGAGTGGGATAGGTTTAATAAATACCCTAATCCTAAAGTGTACCCTAAACCTAACCCATACCCTAACCCTAACGCGTACCCTAACCCTAACCAAAACCCTAACCCGAACACGTATGCTAATCCTGACCCGTACCCTAAACCAATCCCTAACCCTAAAACTAACCCTAACCCTAACCCTAACCCTAACCCATAACCTACACCGTACCCTCACCCGTACCCTAACCCGTACCCTAAGCCGTACCCTAACCCTAACCCTAAACCATATGCTACGCCGTACCCTCACCCGTACCCTAACCCGTATCCTAAGCCGTACCCTAACCCTAACACTAACCCTAAACTATACCCTACGCCGTAACCTCACCCGTACCCTAACCCGTACCCTAAGCCGTACCCTAACCCTAACCCTAACCCTAACCCTAACCCTAACCCTAACCCATACCGTACGCCATACCCTAACACGTACCCTAACCCGTATCCTAAGCCGTACCCTAACCCTAACCAATACCCTACGCATTATCCTCACCCATAGCCTCACCCGTGCCCTAAGCCGTACCCTAACCCTAACCCTAACCCTAACCCTAACCCTAACACCTACCCTATGCCATACCCTCACCTGTACCCTATCCCATAACCTAAGCCGTACCATAACCCTAACACTAACCCTAACCCTAACCCATAACCTACGCCGTACCCTCACCCGTACCCTAACCCGTATCCTAAGCCGTACCCTAACCCTAACCCTAACCCTAACCCTAACCCATAACCTACGCCGTACCCTCACCCGTACCCTAACACGTACCCTAAGAAGTACCGTAACCCTAACCCTAACACTAACCCTAACCCTAACCCACACTCTACGCCGTACCCTAACCCGTACCCTAACACGTATCCTAAGCCGTACCCTAACCCTAAGCAATACCCTACGCAGTACCCTCACCCGTACCCTCACCCGTACCCTATCCCATACCCTAAGCCGTACCCTAACCCTAACACTAACCCTAACCCTAACCCTAACCCTAAACTACCCTTGATTGCTTTTGCCTCTATTAGATTTCCTAAGCACTAGTGTTTTAAGGAACAGGTTAAAAAGAAAATCCTAATGTGATTTTTTTATAATGTGTTTATTCTTTATCTTATCCTAGTGACTAAAATCTTCTCCATGGCTGGATCCCTAATAATATTCCTTTACGTGCTAAGTGGTATCTAGAGAGTGGGATAGGTTTAATAAATACCCTAATCCTAACGTGTACCCTAACCCTAACCCATACCCTAACCCTAACGCGTACCCTAACCCTAACCGAAAACCTAACCCTAACACGTACGCTAATCCTAACCCGTACCCTAAACCAATCCCTAACCCTAAAACTAACCCTAACCCTAACTCTAACCCTAAACCTTACCCTACGCCGTACCCTCACCCGTACCCTAACCCGTACCCTAAGACGTACCCTAACCCTAACCCTAACCCATACGCTATGCCGTACCCTCAGCCGTACCCTAACCCGTATCCTAAGCCATACCCTAACCCTAACCCTAACCCTAACCCTAACCCTAACCCATACCCTATGCCATACCCTAACCCGTACCCTAACCCGTATCCTAAGCCGTATCCTAACCCTAACCAATACCCTACGCAGTACCCTCACCCGTACCCTCACCCGTACCCTAAGCCGTACCCTAACCCCAACCCTAACCCTAACTCTAACCCTAACCCCTACCCTACGCCGTACCCTCACCCGTACCCTATCCCATACGCTAAGCCGTACCCTAACCCTAACACTAACACTAACCCTAACCCTAACCCTAACCCATACCCTACGCCGTACCCTCACCCGTAACCTAACCCGTACCCAAAGCCGTACCCTAACCCTAACCCTAACCTATACACTACGCCGTACCCTCACCCGTACCCTAACCCGTACCCTAAGCCGTACCCTAACTCTAACCCTAACCCTAACCCTAACCCTTACCCATACCCTGCGCCGTACCCTAACCCATACAATAACCTGTATCCTAAGCCTTAACCTAACCCTAACCAATGACCTACACAGTACCCTCACCCGTACCCTAAGCCATACCCTAACCCTAACCCTAACACTAACCCTAACCCTAAACCCTACCCTATGCCGTACCCTCACCCATACCCTATCCCATACCCTAAGCCGTACCCTAACCCTAACACTAACCCTAACCCTAACCCTAACCCTAAACTACCCTTGACTGCTTTTGCCTCCATTAGATTTCCTAAGCACTAGTGTTTTAAGGAACAGGTTAAAAAGAAAATCCTAATGTGATTTTTTTATAATGTGTTTATTCTTTATCTTATCCTAGTAACGAAAATCTTCTCCATGGCTGGACCCTAAATAATATTCCTTTACGTGCTAAGTGGTATCTAGAGAGTGGGATAGGTTTAATAAATACCCTAATCCTAACGTGTACCCTAACCCTAACCCTAATGCGTACCCTAACCCTAACCCAAACCCTAACCCTAACACGTACGCTAATCCTCACCCGTACCCTAAACCAATCCCTAACCCTAAAACTAACCCTAACCCTAACCCTAACCCTAACCCATACGCTACGCCGTACCCTCACCCATACCCTAACCCGTATCCTAAGCCGTACCCTAACCCTAAACCTAACCCTAACCTCTACCCTACGCCGTACCCTCACCCGTACCCTAACCCGTACCCAAAGCCTTACCCTAACCCTAACCCTAACCCTCACCCATACCCAACGCCGTAACCTAACCCATATCCTAACCCGTATCCTAAGCCGTACCCTAACCCTAACCAATAACCTACGCAGTACCCTCACCAGTACCCTCACCGGTATCCTAAGCCCTCCCCTAACCCTAACCCTAACCCTAACCCTAAACTACCCTTTACTGCTTTTGCCTCCATTAGATTTCCTAAACACTAGTGTTTTAAGGAACAGGTTAAAAAGAAAACCTTATGTGATTTTTTTATAATGTGTTTATTCTTTATCTTATCCTAGTGACTAAAATCTTCTCCATGGCTGAACCCCAAATAATAATCCTTTACGTGCTAAGTGGTATCTAGAGAGTGGGATAGGTTTAATAAATACCCTAATCCTAAAGTGTACCCTAAACCTAACCCATACCCTAACCCTAACGCGTACCCTAACCCTAACCAAAACCCTAACCCGAACACGTATGCTAATCCTAACCCGTACCCTAAACCAATCCCTAACCCTAAAACTAACCCTAACCCTAACCCTAACCCTAACCCATAACCTACACCGTACCCTCACCCGTACCCTAACCCGTACCCTAAGCCGTACCCTAACCCTAACCCTAAAACATATGCTACGCCGTACCCTCACCCGTACCCTAACCCGTATCCTAAGACGTACCCTAACCCTAACCCTAACCCTAAACTATACCCTACGCCGTAACCTCACCCGTACACTAACCCGTACCCTAAGCTGTACCCTAACCCTAACCCTAACCCTAACCCTAACCCATACCGTACGCCATACCCTAACACGTACCCTAACCCGTATCCTAAGCCGTACCCTAACCCTAACCAATACCCTACGCAGTATCCTCACCCATAGCCTCACCCGTACCCTAAGCCGTACCCTAACCCTAACCCTAACCCTAACCCTAACCCCTACCCTATGCCATACCCTCACCTGTACCCTATCCCATAACTTAAGCCGTACCATAACCCTAACACTAACCCTAACCCTAACCCATAACCTACGCCGTACCCTCACCCGTACCCTAACCCGTATCCTAAGCCGTACCCTAACCCTAACCCTAACCCTAACCCTAACCCATAACCTACGCCGTACCCTCACCCGTACCCTAACACATACCCTAAGACGTACCGTAACCCTAACCCTAACACTAACCCTAACCTTAACCCACACTCTACGCCGTACCCTAACCCGTACCCTAACACGTATCCTAAGCCGTACCCTAACCCTAACCAATACCCTACGCAGTACCCTCACCCGTACCCTCACCCGTACCCTAAGCCATACCCTAACCCTAACACTAACCCTAACCCTAAACCCTACCCTATGCCGTACCCTCACCCATACCCTATCCCATACCCTAAGCCGTACCCTAACCCTAACACTAACCCTAACCCTAACCCTAACCCTAAACTACCCTTGACTGCTTTTGCCTCCATTAGATTTCCTAAGCACTAGTGTTTTAAGGAACAGGTTAAAAAGAAAATCCTAATGTGATTTTTTTATAATGTGTTTATTCTTTATCTTATCCTAGTAATGAAAATCTTCTCCATGGCTGGACCCTAAATAATATTCCTTTACGTGCTAAGTGGTATCTAGAGAGTGGGATAGGTTTAATAAATACCCTAATCCTAACGTGTACCCTAACCCTAACCCAAACCCTAACCCTAACACGTACGCTAATCCTCACCCGTACCCTAAACCAATCCCTAACCCTAAAACTAACCCTAACCCTAACCCTAACCCTAACCCATACGCTACGCCGTACCCTCACCCATACCCTAACCCGTATCCTAAGCCGTACCCTAACCCTAAACCTAACCCTAACCTCTACCCTACGCCGCACTCTCACCCGTACCCTAACCCGTACCCAAAGCCTTACCCTAACCCTAACCCTAACCCTCACCCATACCCAACGCCGTAACCTAACCCATATCCTAACCCGTATCCTAAGCCGTACCCTAACCCTAACCAATAACCTACGCAGTACCCTCACCAGTACCCTCACCGGTATCCTAAGCCCTACCCTAACCCTAACCCTAACCCTAACCCTAAACTACCCTTTACTGCTTTTGCCTCCATTAGATTTCCTAAACACTAGTGTTTTAAGGAACAGGTTAAAAAGAAAACCTTATGTGATTTTTTTATAATGTGTTTATTCTTTATCTTATCCTAGTGACTAAAATCTTCTCCATGGCTGAACCCCAAATAATAATCCTTTACGTGCTAAGTGGTATCTAGAGAGTGGGATAGGTTTAATAAATACCCTAATCCTAAAGTGTACCCTAAACCTAACCCATACCCTAACCCTAACGCGTACCCTAACCCTAACCAAAACCCTAACCCGAACACGTATGCTAATCCTAACCCGTACCCTAAACCAATCCCTAACCCTAAAACTAACCCTAACCCTAACCCTAACCCTAACCCATAACCTACACCGTACCCTCACCCGTACCCTAACCCGTACCCTAAGCCGTACCCTAACCCTAACCCTAAAACATATGCTACGCCGTACCCTCACCCGTACCCTAACCCGTATCCTAAGCCGTACCCTAACCCTAACCCTAACCCTAAACTATACCCTACGCCGTAACCTCACCCGTACCCTAACCCGTACCCTAAGCCGTACCCTAACCCTAACCCTAACCCTAACCCTAACCCATACCGTACGCCATACCCTAACACGTACCCTAACCCGTATCCTAAGCCGTACCCTAACCCTAACCAATACCCTACGCAGTATCCTCACCCATAGCCTCACCCGTACCCTAAGCCGTACCCTAACCCTAACCCTAACCCTAACCCTAACCCTAACCCCTACCCTATGCCATACCCTCACCTGTACCCTATCCCATAACTTAAGCCGTACCATAACCCTAACACTAACCCTAACCCTAACCCATAACCTACGCCGTACCCTCACCCGTACCCTAACCCGTATCCTAAGCCGTACCCTAACCCTAACCCTAACCCTAACCCTAACCCATAACCTACGCCGTACCCTCACCCGTACCCTAACACATACCCTAAGACGTACCGTAACCCTAACCCTAACACTAACCCTAACCTTAACCCACACTCTACGCCGTACCCTAACCCGTACCCTAACACGTATCCTAAGCCGTACCCTAACCCTAACCAATACCCTACGCAGTACCCTCACCCGTACCCTCACCCGTACCCTAAGCCATACCCTAACCCTAACACTAACCCTAACCCTAAACCCTACCCTATGCCGTACCCTCACCCATACCCTATCCCATACCCTAAGCCGTACCCTAACCCTAACACTAACCCTAACCCTAACCCTAACCCTAAACTACCCTTGACTGCTTTTGCCTCCATTAGATTTCCTAAGCACTAGTGTTTTAAGGAACAGGTTAAAAAGAAAATCCTAATGTGATTTTTTTATAATGTGTTTATTCTTTATCTTATCCTAGTAATGAAAATCTTCTCCATGGCTGGACCCTAAATAATATTCCTTTACGTGCTAAGTGGTATCTAGAGAGTGGGATAGGTTTAATAAATACCCTAATCCTAACGTGTACCCTAACCCTAACCCAAACCCTAACCCTAACACGTAAGCTAATCCTCACCCGTACCCTAAACCAATCCCTAACCCTAAAACTAACCCTAACCCTAACCCTAACCCTAACCCATACGCTACGCCGTACCCTCACCCATACCCTAACCCGTATCCTAAGCCGTACCCTAACCCTAAACCTAACCCTAACCTCTACCCTACGCCGCACTCTCACCCGTACCCTAACCCGTACCCAAAGCCTTACCCTAACCCTAACCCTAACCCTCACCCATACCCAACGCCGTAACCTAACCCATATCCTAACCCGTATCCTAAGCCGTACCCTAACCCTAACCAATAACCTACGCAGTACCCTCACCAGTACCCTCACCGGTATCCTAAGCCCTACCCTAACCCTAACCCTAACCCTAACCCTAAACTACCCTTTACTGCTTTTGCCTCCATTAGATTTCCTAAACACTAGTGTTTTAAGGAACAGGTTAAAAAGAAAACCTTATGTGATTTTTTTATAATGTGTTTATTCTTTATCTTATCCTAGTGACTAAAATCTTCTCCATGGCTGAACCCCACATAATATTCCTTTACGTGCTAAGTGGTATCTAGAGAGTGGGATAGGTTTAATAAATACCCTAATCCTAAAGTGTACCCTAAACCTAACCCATACCCTAACCCTAACGCGTACCCTAACCCTAACCAAAACCCTAACCCGAACACGTATGCTAATCCTAACCCGTACCCTAAACCAATCCCTAACCCTAAAACTAACCCTAACCCTAACCCTAACCCTAACCCATAACCTACACCGTACCCTCACCCGTACCCTAACCCGTACCCTAAGCCGTACCCTAACCCTAACCCTAAACCATATGCTACGCCGTACCCTCACCCGTACCCTAACCCGTATCCTAAGCCGTACCCTAACCCTAACACTAACCCTAAACTATACCCTACGCCGTAACCTCACCCGTACCCTAACCCGTACCCTAAGCCGTACCCTAACCCTAACCCTAACCCTAACCCTAACCCTAACCCTAACCCATACCGTACGCCATACCCTAACACGTACCCTAACCCGTATCCTAAGCCGTACCCTAACCCTAACCAATACCCTACGCATTATCCTCACCCATAGCCTCACCCGTGCCCTAAGCCGTACCCTAACCCTAACCCTAACCCTAACCCTAACACCTACCCTATGCCATACCCTCACCTGTACCCTATCCCATAACCTAAGCCGTACCATAACCCTAACACTAACCCTAACCCTAACCCATAACCTACGCCGTACCCTCACCCGTACCCTAACCCGTATCCTAAGCCGTACCCTAACCCTAACCCTAACCCTAACCCTAACCCATAACCTACGCCGTACCCTCACCCGTACCCTAACACGTACCCTAAGAAGTACCGTAACCCTAACCCTAACACTAACCCTAACCCTAACCCACACTCTACGCCGTACCCTAACCCGTACCCTAACACGTATCCTAAGCCGTACCCTAACCCTAAGCAATACCCTACGCAGTACCCTCACCCGTACCCTCACCCGTACCCTATCCCATACCCTAAGCCGTACCCTAACCCTAACACTAACCCTAACCCTAACCCTAACCCTAAACTACCCTTGACTGCTTTTGCCTCTATTAGATTTCCTAAGCACTAGTGTTTTAAGGAACAGGTTAAAAAGAAAATCCTAATGTGATTTTTTTATAATGTGTTTATTCTTTATCTTATCCTAGTAACGAAAATCTTCTCCATGGCTGGACCCTAAATAATATTCCTTTACGTGCTAAGTGGTATCTAGAGAGTGGGATAGGTTTAATAAATACCCTAATCCTAACGTGTACCCTAACCCTAACCCATACCCTAACCCTAACGCGTACCCTAACCCTAACCGAAAACCTAACCCTAACAGGTACGCTAATCCTAACCCGTACCCTAAACCAATCCCTAACCCTAAAACTAACCCTAACCCTAACCCTAACCCTAAACCTTACCCTACGCCGTACCCTCACCCGTACCCTAACCCGTACCCTAAGACGTACCCTAACCCTAACCCTAACCCATACGCTACGCCGTACCCTCACCCGTACCCTAACCCGTATCCTAAGCCGTACCCTAACCCTAACCCTAACCCTAACCCTAACCCTAACCCATACCCTACGCCATACCCTAACCCGTACCCTAACCCGTATCCTAAGCCGTATCCTAACCCTAACCAATACCCTACGCAGTACCCTCACCCGTACCCTCACCCGTACCCTAAGCCGTACCCTAACCCCAACCCTAACCCTAACTCTAACCCTAACCCCTACCCTACGCCGTACCCTCACCCGTACCCTATCCCATACGCTAAGCCGTACCCTAACCCTAACACTAACACTAACCCTAACCCTAACCCTAACCCATACCCTACGCCGTACCCTCACCCGTAACCTAACCCGTACCCAAAGCCGTACCCTAACACTAACCCTAACCTATACACTACGCCGTACCCTCACCCGTACCCTAACCCGTACCCTAAGCCGTACCCTAACTCTAACCCTAACCCTAACCCTAACCCTTACCCATACCCTGCGCCGTACCCTAACCCATACAATAACCTGTATCCTAAGCCTTAACCTAACCCTAACCAATGACCTACACAGTACCCTCACCCGTACCCTAAGCCATACCCTAACCCTAACCCTAACACTAACCCTAACCCTAAACCCTACCCTATGCCGTACCCTCACCCATACCCTATCCCATACCCTAAGCCGTACCCTAACCCTAACACTAACCCTAACCCTAACCCTAAACTACCCTTGACTGCTTTTGCCTCCATTAGATTTCCTAAGCACTAGTGTTTTAAGGAACAGGTTAAAAAGAAAATCCTAATGTGATTTTTTTATAATGTGTTTATTCTTTATCTTATCCTAGTAACGAAAATCTTCTCCATGGCTGGACCCTAAATAATATTCCTTTACGTGCTAAGTGGTATCTAGAGAGTGGGATAGGTTTAATAAATACCCTAATCCTAACGTGTACCCTAACCCTAACCCTAATGCGTACCCTAACCCTAACCCAAACCCTAACCCTAACACGTACGCTAATCCTCACCCGTACCCTAAACCAATCCCTAACCCTAAAACTAACCCTAACCCTAACCCTAACCCTAACCCATACGCTACGCCGTACCCTCACCCATAACCTAACCCGTATCCTAAGCCGTACCCTAACCCTAAACCTAACCCTAACCTCTACCCTATGCCGTACCCTCACCCGTACCCTAACCCGTACCCAAAGCCTTACCCTAACCCTAACCCTAACCCTCACCCATACCCAACGCCGTAACCTAACCCATATCCTAACCCGTATCCTAAGCCGTACCCTAACCCTAACCAATAACCTACGCAGTACCCTCACCAGTACACTCACCGGTATCCTAAGCCCTCCCCTAACCCTAACCCTAACCCTAACCCTAAACTACCCTTTACTGCTTTTGCCTCCATTAGATTTCCTAAACACTAGTGTTTTAAGGAACAGGTTAAAAAGAAAACCTTATGTGATTTTTTTATAATGTGTTTATTCTTTATCTTATCCTAGTGACTAAAATCTTCTCCATGGCTGAACCCCAAATAATAATCCTTTACGTGCTAAGTGGTATCTAGAGAGTGGGATAGGTTTAATAAATACCCTAATCCTAAAGTGTACCCTAAACCTAACCCATACCCTAACCCTAACGCGTACCCTAACCCTAACCAAAACCCTAACCCGAACACGTATGCTAATCCTAACCCGTACCCTAAACCAATCCCTAACCCTAAAACTAACCCTAACCCTAACCCTAACCCTAACCCATAACCTACACCGTACCCTCACCCGTACCCTAACCCGTACCCTAAGCCGTACCCTAACCCTAACCCTAAAACATATGCTACGCCGTACCCTCACCCGTACCCTAACCCGTATCCTAAGCCGTACCCTAACCCTAACCCTAACCCTAAACTATACCCTACGCCGTAACCTCACCCGTACCCTAACCCGTACCCTAAGCCGTACCCTAACCCTAACCCTAACCCTAACCCTAACCCATACCGTACGCCATACCCTAACACGTACCCTAACCCGTATCCTAAGCCGTACCCTAACCCTAACCAATACCTTACGCAGTATCCTCACCCATAGCCTGACCCGTACCCTAAGCCGTACCCTAACCCTAACCCTAACCCTAACCCTAACCCTAACCCCTACCCTATGCCATACCCTCACCTGTACCCTATCCCATAACTTAAGCCGTACCATAACCCTAACACTAACCCTAACCCTAACCCATAACCTACGCCGTACCCTCACCCGTACCCTAACCCGTATCCTAAGCCGTACCCTAACCCTAACCCTAACCCTAACCCTAACCCATAACCTACGCCGTACCCTCACCCGTACCCTAACACATACCCTAAGACGTACCGTAACCCTAACCCTAACACTAACCCTAACCTTAACCCACACTCTACGCCGTACCCTAACCCGTACCCTAACACGTATCCTAAGCCGTACCCTAACCCTAACCAATACCCTACGCAGTACCCTCACCCGTACCCTCACCCGTACCCTAAGCCATACCCTAACCCTAACCCTAACCCTAACCCTAACCCCTACCCTACGCCGTACCCTCACCCATACCCTATCCCATACCCTAAGCCGTACCCTAACCCTAACACTAACCCTAACCCTAACCCTAACCCTAAACTACCCTTGATTGCTTTTGCCTGTATTAGATTTCCTAAACACTAGTGTTTTAAGGAACAGGTTAAAAAGAAAATCCTAATGTGATTTTTTTATAATGTGTTTATTCTTTATCTTATCCTAGTGACTAAAATCTTCTCCATGGCTGGATCCCTAATAATATTCCTTTACGCGCTAAGTGGTATCTAGAGAGTGGGATAGGTTTAATAAATACCCTAATCCTAACGTGTACCCTAACCCTAACCCATACCCTAACCCTAACGCGTACCCTAACCCTAACCGAAAACCTAACCCTAACACGTACGCTAATCCTAACCCGTACCCTAAACCAATCCCTAACCCTAAAACTAACCCTAACCCTAAACCTTACCCTACGCCGTACCCTCACCCGTACCCTAACCCGTACCCTAAGACGTACCCTAACCCTAACCCTAACCCATACGCTACGCCGTACCCTCACCCGTACCCTAACCCGTATCCTAAGCCGTACCCTAACCCTAACCCTAACCCTAACCCTAACCCATACCCTACGCCATAACCTAACCCGTACCCTAACCCGTATCCTAAGCCGTATCCTAACCCTAACCAATACCCTACGCAGTACCCTCACCCATACCCTCACCCGTACCCTAAGCCGTACCCTAACCCCAACCCTAACCCTAACTCTAACCCTAACCCCTACCCTACGCCGTACCCTCACCCGTACCCTATCCCATACGCTAAGCCGTACCCTAACCCTAACACTAACACTAACCCTAACCCTAACCCTAACCCATACCCTACGCCGTACCCTCACCCGTAACCTAACCCGTACCCCAAAGCCGTACCCCTAACCCTAACCCTAACCTATACACTACGCCGTACCCTCACCCGTACCCCTATCCCGTTACCCTAAGCCGTACCCTAACTCTAACCTAACCCTAACCCTAACCCTTACCCATACCCTGCGCCGTACCCTAACCCATACAATAACCTGTATCCTAAGCCTTACTAACCCTAACCAATGACCTACACAGTACCCTCACCCGTACCCTAAGCCATACCCTAACCCTAACCCTAACACTAACCCTAACCCTAAACCCTACCCTATGCCGTACCCTCACCCATACCCTATGCCTTACCCTAAGCCGTACCCTAACCCTAACACTAACCCTAACCCTAAACCCTAACCCTAACTACCTTGACTGCTTTTGCTCCATTAGATTTCCTAAGCACTAGTGTTTTAAGGAACAGGTTAAAAAGAAAATCCTAATGTGATTTTTTTATAATGTGTTTATTCTTTATCTTATCCTAGTAACGAAAATCTTCTCCATGGGCTGGACCCTAATAATATTCCTTTACGTGCTAAAGTGGTATCTAGAGAGTGGGATAGGTTTAATAAATACCCTAATCCTAACGTGTACCCTAACCCTAACCCAAACCTAACCCTAACACGTAGGCTAATCCTCACCCGTACCCTAAACCAATCCCTAACCCTAAAACTAACCCTAACCCTAACCCTAACCCTAACCCATACGCTACGCCGTACCCTCACCCGTACCCTAACCCGTATCCTAAGCCGTACCCTAACCCTAACCCTAACCCTAACCCTAACCCTAACCCATACCCTACGCCATACCCTAACCCGTACCCTAACCCGTATCCTAAGCCGTATCCTAACCCTACCAATACCCTACGCAGTACCCTCACCCGTACCCCTCACCCGTACCCTAAGCCGTACCCTAACCCCCAACCCTAACCCTAACTATACCCTAACCCCTACCCTACGCCGTACCCTCACCCGTACCCCTATCCCATACGCTAAGCCGTACCCCTAACCCTAACACTAACACTAACCCTAACCCTAACCCTAACCCATACCCTACGCCGTACCCTCACCCGTAACCTAACCCGTACCCAAAGCCGTACCCTAACACTAACCCTAACCTATACACTACGCCGTACCCTCACCCGTACCCTAACCCGTACCCTAAGCCGTACCCTAACTCTAACCCTAACCCTAACCCTAACCCTTACCCATACCCTGCGCCGTACCCTAACCCATACAATACCCTGTATCCTAAGCCTTAACCTAACCCTAACCAATGACCTACACAGTACCCTCACCCGTACCCTAAGCCATACCCTAACCCTAACCCTAACACTAACCCTAACCCTAAACCCTACCCTATGCCGTACCCTCACCCATACCCTATCCCATACCCTAAGCCGTACCCTAACCCTAACACTAACCCTAACCCTAACCCTAAACTACCCTTGACTGCTTTTGCCTCCATTAGATTTCCTAAGCACTAGTGTTTTAAGGAACAGGTTAAAAAGAAAATCCTAATGTGATTTTTTTATAATGTGTTTATTCTTTATCTTATCCTAGTAACGAAAATCTTCTCCATGCCTGGACCCTAAATAATATTCCTTTACGTGCTAAGTGGTATCTAGAGAGTGGGATAGGTTTAATAAATACCCTAATCCTAACGTGTACCCTAACCCTAACCCTAATGCGTACCCTAACCCTAACCCAAACCCTAACCCTAACACGTACGCTAATCCTCACCCGTACCCTAAACCAATCCCTAACCCTAAAACTAACCCTAACCCTAACCCTAACCCTAACCCATACGCTACGCCGTACCCTCACCCATACCCTAACCCGTATCCTAAGCCGTACCCTAACCCTAAACCTAACCCTAACCTCTACCCTATGCCGTACCCTCACCCGTACCCTAACCCGTACCCAAAGCCTTACCCTAACCCTAACCCTAACCCTCACCCATACCCAACGCCGTAACCTAACCCATATCCTAACCCGTATCCTAAGCCGTACCCTAACCCTAACCAATAACCTACGCAGTACCCTCACCAGTACCCTCACCGGTATCCTAAGCCCTCCCCTAACCCTAACCCTAACCCTAACCCTAAACTACCCTTTACTGCTTTTGCCTCCATTAGATTTCCTAAACACTAGTGTTTTAAGGAACAGGTTAAAAAGAAAACCTTATGTGATTTTTTTATAATGTGTTTATTCTTTATCTTATCCTAGTGACTAAAATCTTCTCCATGGCTGAACCCCAAATAATAATCCTTTACGTGCTAAGTGGTATCTAGAGAGTGGGATAGGTTTAATAAATACCCTAATCCTAAAGTGTACCCTAAACCTAACCCATACCCTAATCCTAACGCGTACCCTAACCCTAACCAAAACCCTAACCCGAACACGTATGCTAATCCTAACCCGTACCCTAAACCAATCCCTAACCCTAAAACTAACCCTAACCCTAACCCTAACCCTAACCCATAACCTACACCGTACCCTCACCCGTACCCTAACCCGTACCCTAAGCCGTACCCTAACCCTAACCCTAAAACATATGCTACGCCGTACCCTCACCCGTACCCTAACCCGTATCCTAAGCCGTACCCTAACCCTAACCCTAACCCTAAACTATACCCTACGCCGTAACCTCACCCGTACCCTAACCCCTACCCTAAGCCGTACCCTAACCCTAACCCTAACCCTAACCCTAACCCATACCGTACGCCATACCCTAACACGTACCCTAACCCGTATCCTAAGCCGTACCCTAACCCTAACCAATACCCTACGCAGTATCCTCACCCATAGCCTCACCCGTACCCTAAGCCGTACCCTAACCCTAACCCTAACCCTAACCCTAACCCTAACCCCTACCCTATGCCATACCCTCACCTGTACCCTATCCCATAACTTAAGCCGTACCATAACCCTAACACTAACCCTAACCCTAACCCATAACCTACGCCGTACCCTCACCCGTACCCTAACCCGTATCCTAAGCCGTACCCTAACCCTAACCCTAACCCTAACCCTAACCCATAACCTACGCCGTACCCTCACCCGTACCCTAACACATACCCTAAGACGTACCGTAACCCTAACCCTAACACTAAGCCTAACCTTAACCCACACTCTACGCCGTACCCTAACCCGTACCCTAACACGTATCCTAAGCCGTACCCTAACCCTAACCAATACCCTACGCAGTACCCTCACCCGTACCCTCACCCGTACCCTAAGCCATACCCTAACCCTAACCCTAACCCTAACCCTAACCCCTACCCTACGCCGTACCCTCACCCATACCCTATCCCATACCCTAAGCCGTACCCTAACCCTAACACTAACCCTAACCCTAACCCTAACCCTAAACTACCCTTGATTGCTTTTGCCTGTATTAGATTTCCTAAACACTAGTGTTTTAAGGAACAGGTTAAAAAGAAAATCCTAATGTGATTTTTTTATAATGTGTTTATTCTTTATCTTATCCTAGTGACTAAAATCTTCTCCATGGCTGGATCCCTAATAATATTCCTTTACGCGCTAAGTGGTATCTAGAGAGTGGGATAGGTTTAATAAATACCCTAATCCTAACGTGTACCCTAACCCTAACCCATACCCTAACCCTAACGCGTACCCTAACCCTAACCGAAAACCTAACCCTAACACGTACGCTAATCCTAACCCGTACCCTAAACCAATCCCTAACCCTAAAACTAACCCTAACCCTAAACCTTACCCTACGCCGTACCCTCACCCGTACCCTAACCCGTACCCTAAGACGTACCCTAACCCTAACCCTAACCCATACGCTACGCCGTACCCTCACCCGTACCCTAACCCGTATCCTAAGCCGTACCCTAACCCTAACCCTAACCCTAACCCTAACCCATACCCTACGCCATACCCTAACCCGTACCCTAACCCGTATCCTAAGCCGTATCCTAACCCTAACCAATACCCTACGCAGTACCCTCACCCATACCCTCACCCGTACCCTAAGCCGTACCCTAACCCCAACCCTAACCCTAACTCTAACCCTAACCCCTACCCTACGCCGTACCCTCACCCGTACCCTATCCCATACGCTAAGCCGTACCCTAACCCTAACACTAACACTAACCCTAACCCTAACCCTAACCCATACCCTACGCCGTACCCTCACCCGTAACCTAACCCGTACCCAAAGCCGTACCCTAACCCTAACCCTAACCTATACACTACGCCGTACCCTCACCCGTACCCTAACCCGTACCCTAAGCCGTACCCTAACTCTAACCCTAACCCTAACCCTAACCCTTACCCATACCCTGCGCCGTACCCTAACCCATACAATAACCTGTATCCTAAGCCTTAACCTAACCCTAACCAATGACCTACACAGTACCCTCACCCGTACCCTAAGCCATACCCTAACCCTAACCCTAACACTAACCCTAACCCTAAACCCTACCCTATGCCGTACCCTCACCCATACCCTATCCCATACCCTAAGCCGTACCCTAACCCTAACACTAACCCTAACCCTAACCCTAACCCTAAACTACCCTTGACTGCTTTTGCCTCCATTAGATTTCCTAAGCACTAGTGTTTTAAGGAACAGGTTAAAAAGAAAATCCTAATGTGATTTTTTTATAATGTGTTTATTCTTTATCTTATCCTAGTAACGAAAATCTTCTCCATGGCTGGACCCTAAATAATATTCCTTTACGTGCTAAGTGGTATCTAGAGAGTGGGATAGGTTTAATAAATACCCTAATCCTAACGTGTACCCTAACCCTAACCCAAACCCTAACCCTAACACGTACGCTAATCCTCACCCGTACCCTAAACCAATCCCTAACCCTAAAACTAACCCTAACCCTAACCCTAACCCTAACCCATACGCTACGCCGTACCCTCACCCATACCCTAACCCGTATCCTAAGCCGTACCCTAACCCTAAACCTAACCCTAACCTCTACCCTACGCCGCACCCTCACCCGTACCCTAACCCGTACCCAAAGCCTTACCCTAACCCTAACCCTAACCCTCACCCATACCCAACGCCGTAACCTAACCCATATCCTAACCCGTATCCTAAGCCGTACCCTAACCCTAACCAATAACCTACGCAGTACCCTCACCAGTACCCTCACCGGTATCCTAAGCCCTACCCTAACCCTAACCCTAACCCTAACCCTAAACTACCCTTTACTGCTTTTGCCTCCATTAGATTTCCTAAACACTAGTGTTTTAAGGAACAGGTTAAAAAGAAAACCTTATGTGATTTTTTTATAATGTGTTTATTCTTTATCTTATCCTAGTGACTAAAATCTTCTCCATGGCTGAACCCCAAATAATATTCCTTTACGTGCTAAGTGGTATCTAGAGAGTGGGATAGGTTTAATAAATACCCTAATCCTAAAGTGTACCCTAAACCTAACCCATACCCTAACCCTAACGCGTACCCTAACCCTAACCAAAACCCTAACCCGAACACGTATGCTAATCCTGACCCGTACCCTAAACCAATCCCTAACCCTAAAACTAACCCTAACCCTAACCCTAACCCTAACCCATAACCTACACCGTACCCTCACCCGTACCCTAACCCGTACCCTAAGCCATACCCTAACCCTAACCCTAAACCATATGCTACGCCGTACCCTCACCCGTACCCTAACCCGTATCCTAAGCCGTACCCTAACCCTAACACTAACCCTAAACTATACCCTACGCCGTAACCTCACCCGTACCCTAACCCGTACCCTAAGCCGTACCCTAACCCTAACCCTAACCCTAACCCTAACCCTAACCCTAACCCATACCGTACGCCATACCCTAACACGTACCCTAACCCGTATCCTAAGCCGTACCCTAACCCTAACCAATACCCTACGCATTATCCTCACCCATAGCCTCACCCGTGCCCTAAGCCGTACCCTAACCCTAACCCTAACCCTAACCCTAACCCTAACACCTACCCTATGCCATACCCTCACCTGTACCCTATCCCATAACCTAAGCCGTACCATAACCCTAACACTAACCCTAACCCTAACCCATAACCTACGCCGTACCCTCACCCGTACCCTAACCCGTATCCTAAGCCGTACCCTAACCCTAACCCTAACCCTAACCCTAACCCATAACCTACGCCGTACCCTCACCCGTACCCTAACACGTACCCTAAGAAGTACCGTAACCCTAACCCTAACACTAACCCTAACCCTAACCCACACTCTACGCCGTACCCTAACCCGTACCCTAACACGTATCCTAAGCCGTACCCTAACCCTAAGCAATACCCTACGCAGTACCCTCACCCGTACCCTCACCCGTACCCTATCCCATACCCTAAGCCGTACCCTAACCCTAACACTAACCCTAACCCTAACCCTAACCCTAAACTACCCTTGATTGCTTTTGCCTCTATTAGATTTCCTAAGCACTAGTGTTTTAAGGAACAGGTTAAAAAGAAAATCCTAATGTGATTTTTTTATAATGTGTTTATTCTTTATCTTATCCTAGTGACTAAAATCTTCTCCATGGCTGGATCCCTAATAATATTCCTTTACGTGCTAAGTGGTATCTAGAGAGTGGGATAGGTTTAATAAATACCCTAATCCTAACGTGTACCCTAACCCTAACCCATACCCTAACCCTAACGCGTACCCTAACCCTAACCGAAAACCTAACCCTAACACGTACGCTAATCCTAACCCGTACCCTAAACCAATCCCTAACCCTAAAACTAACCCTAACCCTAACCCTAACCCTAAACCTTACCCTACGCCGTACCCTCACCCGTACCCTAACCCGTACCCTAAGACGTACCCTAACCCTAACCCTAACCCATACGCTATGCCGTACCCTCAGCCGTACCCTAACCCGTATCCTAAGCCATACCCTAACCCTAACCCTAACCCTAACCCTAACCCTAACCCATACCCTATGCCATACCCTAACCCGTACCCTAACCCGTATCCTAAGCCGTATCCTAACCCTAACCAATACCCTACGCAGTACCCTCACCCGTACCCTCACCCGTACCCTAAGCCGTACCCTAACCCCAACCCTAACCCTAACTCTAACCCTAACCCCTACCCTACGCCGTACCCTCACCCGTACCCTATCCCATACGCTAAGCCGTACCCTAACCCTAACACTAACACTAACCCTAACCCTAACCCTAACCCATACCCTACGCCGTACCCTCACCCGTAACCTAACCCGTACCCAAAGCCGTACCCTAACCCTAACCCTAACCTATACACTACGCCGTACCCTCACCCGTACCCTAACCCGTACCCTAAGCCGTACCCTAACTCTAACCCTAACCCTAACCCTAACCCTTACCCATACCCTGCGCCGTACCCTAACCCATACAATAACCTGTATCCTAAGCCTTAACCTAACCCTAACCAATGACCTACACAGTACCCTCACCCGTACCCTAAGCCATACCCTAACCCTAACCCTAACACTAACCCTAACCCTAAACCCTACCCTATGCCGTACCCTCACCCATACCCTATCCCATACCCTAAGCCGTACCCTAACCCTAACACTAACCCTAACCCTAACCCTAACCCTAAACTACCCTTGACTGCTTTTGCCTCCATTAGATTTCCTAAGCACTAGTGTTTTAAGGAACAGGTTAAAAAGAAAATCCTAATGTGATTTTTTTATAATGTGTTTATTCTTTATCTTATCCTAGTAACGAAAATCTTCTCCATGGCTGGACCCTAAATAATATACCTTTACGTGCTAAGTGGTATCTAGAGAGTGGGATAGGTTTAATAAATACCCTAATCCTAACGTGTACCCTAACCCTAACCCTAATGCGTACCCTAACCCTAACCCAAACCCTAACCCTAACACGTACGCTAATCCTCACCCGTACCCTAAACCAATCCCTAACCCTAAAACTAACCCTAACCCTAACCCTAACCCTAACCCATACGCTACGCCGTACCCTCACCCATACCCTAACCCGTATCCTAAGCCGTACCCTAACCCTAAACCTAACCCTAACCTCTACCCTACGCCGCACCCTCACCCGTACCCTAACCCGTACCCAAAGCCTTACCCTAACCCTAACCCTAACCCTCACCCATACCCAACGCCGTAACCTAACCCATATCCTAACCCGTATCCTAAGCCGTACCCTAACCCTAACCAATAACCTACGCAGTACCCTCACCAGTACCCTCACCGGTATCCTAAGCCCTACCCTAACCCTAACCCTAACCCTAACCCTAAACTACCCTTTACTGCTTTTGCCTCCATTAGATTTCCTAAACACTAGTGTTTTAAGGAACAGGTTAAAAAGAAAACCTTATGTGATTTTTTTATAATGTGTTTATTCTTTATCTTATCCTAGTGACTAAAATCTTCTCCATGGCTGAACCCCAAATAATATTCCTTTACGTGCTAAGTGGTATCTAGAGAGTGGGATAGGTTTAATAAATACCCTAATCCTAAAGTGTACCCTAAACCTAACCCATACCCTAACCCTAACGCGTACCCTAACCCTAACCAAAACCCTAACCCGAACACGTATGCTAATCCTGACCCGTACCCTAAACCAATCCCTAACCCTAAAACTAACCCTAACCCTAACCCTAACCCTAACCCATAACCTACACCGTACCCTCACCCGTACCCTAACCCGTACCCTAAGCCGTACCCTAACCCTAACCCTAAACCATATGCTACGCCGTACCCTCACCCGTACCCTAACCCGTATCCTAAGCCGTACCCTAACCCTAACACTAACCCTAAACTATACCCTACGCCGTAACCTCACCCGTACCCTAACCCGTACCCTAAGCCGTACCCTAACCCTAACCCTAACCCTAACCCTAACCCTAACCCTAACCCATACCGTACGCCATACCCTAACACGTACCCTAACCCGTATCCTAAGCCGTACCCTAACCCTAACCAATACCCTACGCATTATCCTCACCCATAGCCTCACCCGTGCCCTAAGCCGTACCCTAACCCTAACCCTAACCCTAACCCTAACCCTAACACCTACCCTATGCCATACCCTCACCTGTACCCTATCCCATAACCTAAGCCGTACCATAACCCTAACACTAACCCTAACCCTAACCCATAACCTACGCCGTACCCTCACCCGTACCCTAACCCGTATCCTAAGCCGTACCCTAACCCTAACCCTAACCCTAACCCTAACCCATAACCTACGCCGTACCCTCACCCGTACCCTAACACGTACCCTAAGAAGTACCGTAACCCTAACCCTAACACTAACCCTAACCCTAACCCACACTCTACGCCGTACCCTAACCCGTACCCTAACACGTATCCTAAGCCGTACCCTAACCCTAAGCAATACCCTACGCAGTACCCTCACCCGTACCCTCACCCGTACCCTATCCCATACCCTAAGCCGTACCCTAACCCTAACACTAACCCTAACCCTAACCCTAACCCTAAACTACCCTTGATTGCTTTTGCCTCTATTAGATTTCCTAAGCACTAGTGTTTTAAGGAACAGGTTAAAAAGAAAATCCTAATGTGATTTTTTTATAATGTGTTTATTCTTTATCTTATCCTAGTGACTAAAATCTTCTCCATGGCTGGATCCCTAATAATATTCCTTTACGTGCTAAGTGGTATCTAGAGAGTGGGATAGGTTTAATAAATACCCTAATCCTAACGTGTACCCTAACCCTAACCCATACCCTAACCCTAACGCGTACCCTAACCCTAACCGAAAACCTAACCCTAACACGTACGCTAATCCTAACCCGTACCCTAAACCAATCCCTAACCCTAAAACTAACCCTAACCCTAACCCTAACCCTAAACCTTACCCTACGCCGTACCCTCACCCGTACCCTAACCCGTACCCTAAGACGTACCCTAACCCTAACCCTAACCCATACGCTATGCCGTACCCTCAGCCGTACCCTAACCCGTATCCTAAGCCATACCCTAACCCTAACCCTAACCCTAACCCATACCCTATGCCATACCCTAACCCGTACCCTAACCCGTATCCTAAGCCGTATCCTAACCCTAACCAATACCCTACGCAGTACCCTCACCCGTACCCTCACCCGTACCCTAAGCCGTACCCTAACCCCAACCCTAACCCTAACTCTAACCCTAACCCCTACCCTACGCCGTACCCTCACCCGTACCCTATCCCATACGCTAAGCCGTACCCTAACCCTAACACTAACACTAACCCTAACCCTAACCCTAACCCATACCCTACGCCGTACCCTCACCCGTAACCTAACCCGTACCCAAAGCCGTACCCTAACCCTAACCCTAACCTATACACTACGCCGTACCCTCACCCGTACCCTAACCCGTACCCTAAGCCGTACCCTAACTCTAACCCTAACCCTAACCCTAACCCTTACCCATACCCTGCGCCGTACCCTAACCCATACAATAACCTGTATCCTAAGCCTTAACCTAACCCTAACCAATGACCTACACAGTACCCTCACCCGTACCCTAAGCCATACCCTAACCCTAACCCTAACACTAACCCTAACCCTAAACCCTACCCTATGCCGTACCCTCACCCATACCCTATCCCATACCCTAAGCCGTACCCTAACCCTAACACTAACCCTAACCCTAACCCTAACCCTAAACTACCCTTGACTGCTTTTGCCTCCATTAGATTTCCTAAGCACTAGTGTTTTAAGGAACAGGTTAAAAAGAAAATCCTAATGTGATTTTTTTATAATGTGTTTATTCTTTATCTTATCCTAGTAACGAAAATCTTCTCCATGGCTGGACCCTAAATAATATTCCTTTACGTGCTAAGTGGTATCTAGAGAGTGGGATAGGTTTAATAAATACCCTAATCCTAACGTGTACCCTAACCCTAACCCTAATGCGTACCCTAACCCTAACCCAAACCCTAACCCTAACACGTACGCTAATCCTCACCCGTACCCTAAACCAATCCCTAACCCTAAAACTAACCCTAACCCTAACCCTAACCCATACGCTACGCCGTACCCTCACCCATACCCTAACCCGTATCCTAAGCCGTACCCTAACCCTAAACCTAACCCTAACCTCTACCCTACGCCGTACCCTCACCCGTACCCTAACCCGTACCCAAAGCCTTACCCTAACCCTAACCCTAACCCTCACCCATACCCAACGCCGTAACCTAACCCATATCCTAACCCGTATCCTAAGCCGTACCCTAACCCTAACCAATAACCTACGCAGTACCCTCACCAGTACCCTCACCGGTATCCTAAGCCCTTCCCTAACCCTAACCCTAACCCTAACCCTAAACTACCCTTTACTGCTTTTGCCTCCATTAGATTTCCTAAACACTAGTGTTTTAAGGAACAAGTTAAAAAGAAAACCTTATGTGATTTTTTTATAATGTGTTTATTCTTTATCTTATCCTAGTGACTAAAATCTTCTCCATGGCTGAACCCCAAATAATATTCCTTTACGTGCTAAGTGGTATCTAGAGAGTGGGATAGGTTTAATAAATACCCTAATCCTAAAGTGTACCCTAAACCTAACCCATACCCTAACCCTAACGCGTACCCTAACCCTAACCAAAACCCTAACCCGAACACGTATGCTAATCCTAACCCGTACCCTAAACCAATCCCTAACCCTAAAACTAACCCTAACCCTAACCCTAACCCTAACCCATAACCTACACCGTACCCTCACCCGTACCCTAACCCGTACCCTAAGCCGTACCCTAACCCTAACCCTAAAACATATGCTACGCCGTACCCTCACCCGTACCCTAACCCGTATCCTAAGCCGTACCCTAACCCTAACCCTAACCCTAAACTATACCCTACGCCGTAACCTCACCCGTACCCTAAGCCGTACCCTAAGCCGTACCCTAACCCTAACCCTAACCCTAACCCTAACCCTAACCCTAACCCATACCGTACGCCATACCCTAACACGTACCCTAACCCGTATCCTAAGCCGTACCCTAACCCTAACCAATACCCTACGCAGTATCCTCACCCATAGCCTCACCCGTACCCTAAGCCATACCCTAACCCTAACCCTAACACTAACCCTAACCCTAAACCCTACCCTATGCCGTACCCTCACCCATACCCTATCCCATACCCTAAGCCGTACCCTAACCCTAACACTAACCCTAACCCTAACCCTAACCCTAAACTACCCTTGACTGCTTTTGCCTCCATTAGATTTCCTAAGCACTAGTGTTTTAAGGAACAGGTTAAAAAGAAAATCCTAATGTGATTTTTTTATAATGTGTTTATTCTTTATCTTATCCTAGTAACGAAAATCTTCTCCATGGCTGGACCCTAAATAATATTCCTTTACGTGCTAAGTGGTATCTAGAGAGTGGGATAGGTTTAATAAATACCCTAATCCTAACGTGTACCCTAACCCTAACCCAAACCCTAACCCTAACACGTACGCTAATCCTCACCCGTACCCTAAACCAATCCCTAACCCTAAAACTAACCCTAACCCTAACCCTAACCCTAACCCATACGCTACGCCGTACCCTCACCCATACCCTAACCCGTATCCTAAGCCGTACCCTAACCCTAAACCTAACCCTAACCTCTACCCTATGCCGTACCCTCACCCGTACCCTAACCCGTACCCAAAGCCTTACCGTAACCCTAACCCTAACCCTCACCCATACCCAACGCCGTAACCTAACCCATATCCTAACCCGTATCCTAAGCCGTACCCTAACCCTAACCAATAACCTACGCAGTACCCTCACCAGTACCCTCACCGGTATCCTAAGCCCTCCCCTAACCCTAACCCTAACCCTAACCCTAAACTACCCTTTACTGCTTTTGCCTCCATTAGATTTCCTAAACACTAGTGTTTTAAGGAACAGGTTAAAAAGAAAACCTTATGTGATTTTTTTATAATGTGTTTATTCTTTATCTTATCCTAGTGACTAAAATCTTCTCCATGGCTGAACCCCAAATAATATTCCTTTACGTGCTAAGTGGTATCTAGAGAGTGGGATAGGTTTAATAAATACCCTAATCCTAAAGTGTACCCTAAACCTAACCCATACCCTAATCCTAACGCGTACCCTAACCCTAACCAAAACCCTAACCCGAACACGTATGCTAATCCTAACCCGTACCCTAAACCAATCCCTAACCCTAAAACTAACCCTAACCCTAACCCTAACCCTAACCCATAACCTACACCGTACCCTCACCCGTACCCTAACCCGTACCCTAAGCCGTACCCTAACCCTAACCCTAAAACATATGCTACGCCGTACCCTCACCCGTACCCTAACCCCTACCCTAAGCCGTACCCTAACCCTAACCCTAACCCTAACCCTAACCCATACCGTACGCCATACCCTAACACGTACCCTAACCCGTATCCTAAGCCGTACCCTAACCCTAACCAATACCCTACGCAGTATCCTCACCCATAGCCTCACCCGTACCCTAAGCCGTACCCTAACCCTAACCCTAACCCTAACCCTAACCCTAACCCCTAACCTATGCCATACCCTCACCTGTACCCTATCCCATAACTTAAGCCGTACCATAACCCTAACACTAACCCTAACCCTAACCCATAACCTACGCCGTACCCTCACCCGTACCCTAACCCGTATCCTAAGCCGTACCCTAACCCTAACCCTAACCCTAACCCTAACCCATAACCTACGCCGTACCCTCACCCGTACCCTAACACATACCCTAAGACGTACCGTAACCCTAACCCTAACACTAACCCTAACCTTAACCCACACTCTACGCCGTACCCTAACCCGTACCCTCACCCGTACCCTAAGCCATACCCTAACCCTAACCCTAACCCTAACCCTAACCCCTACCCTACGCCGTACCCTCACCCATACCCTATCCCATACCCTAAGCCGTACCCTAACCCTAACACTAACCCTAACCCTAACCCTAACCCTAAACTACCCTTGATTGCTTTTGCCTGTATTAGATTTCCTAAACACTAGTGTTTTAAGGAACAGGTTAAAAAGAAAATCCTAATGTGATTTTTTTATAATGTGTTTATTCTTTATCTTATCCTAGTGACTAAAATCTTCTCCATGGCTGGATCCCTAATAATATTCCTTTACGCGCTAAGTGGTATCTAGAGAGTGGGATAGGTTTAATAAATACCCTAATCCTAACGTGTACCCTAACCCTAACCCATACCCTAACCCTAACGCGTACCCTAACCCTAACCGAAAACCTAACCCTAACACGTACGCTAATCCTAACCCGTACCCTAAACCAATCCCTAACCCTAAAACTAACCCTAACCCTAAACCTTACCCTACGCCGTACCCTCACCCGTACCCTAACCCGTACCCTAAGACGTACCCTAACCCTAACCCTAACCCATACGCTACGCCGTACCCTCACCCGTACCCTAACCCGTATCCTAAGCCGTACCCTAACCCTAACCCTAACCCTAACCCTAACCCATACCCTACGCCATACCCTAACCCGTACCCTAACCCGTATCCTAAGCCGTATCCTAACCCTAACCAATACCCTACGCAGTACCCTCACCCATACCCTCACCCGTACCCTAAGCCGTACCCTAACCCCAACCCTAACCCTAACTCTAACCCTAACCCCTACCCTACGCCGTACCCTCACCCGTACCCTATCCCATACGCTAAGCCGTACCCTAACCCTAACACTAACACTAACCCTAACCCTAACCCTAACCCATACCCTACGCCGTACCCTCACCCGTAACCTAACCCGTACCCAAAGCCGTACCCTAACCCTAACCCTAACCTATACACTACGCCGTACCCTCACCCGTACCCTAACCCGTACCCTAAGCCGTACCCTAACTCTAACCCTAACCCTAACCCTAACCCTTACCCATACCCTGCGCCGTACCCTAACCCATACAATAACCTGTATCCTAAGCCTTAACCTAACCCTAACCAATGACCTACACAGTACCCTCACCCGTACCCTAAGCCATACCCTAACCCTAACCCTAACACTAACCCTAACCCTAAACCCTACCCTATGCCGTACCCTCACCCATACCCTATCCCATACCCTAAGCCGTACCCTAACCCTAACACTAACCCTAACCCTAACCCTAACCCTAAACTACCCTTGACTGCTTTTGCCTCCATTAGATTTCCTAAGCACTAGTGTTTTAAGGAACAGGTTAAAAAGAAAATCCTAATGTGATTTTTTTATAATGTGTTTATTCTTTATCTTATCCTAGTAACGAAAATCTTCTCCATGGCTGGACCCTAAATAATATTCCTTTACGTGCTAAGTGGTATCTAGAGAGTGGGATAGGTTTAATAAATACCCTAATCCTAACGTGTACCCTAACCCTAACCCAAACCCTAACCCTAAAACGTACGCTAATCCTCACCCGTACCCTAAACCAATCCCTAACCCTAAAACTAACCCTAACCCTAACCCTAACCCTAACCCATACGCTACGCCGTACCCTCACCCATACCCTAACCCGTATCCTAAGCCGTACCCTAACCCTAAACCTAACCCTAACCTCTACCCTACGCCGCACCCTCACCCGTACCCTAACCCGTACCCAAAGCCTTACCCTAACCCTAACCCTAACCCTCACCCATACCCAACGCCGTAACCTAACCCATATCCTAACCCGTATCCTAAGCCGTACCCTAACCCTAACCAATAACCTACGCAGTACCCTCACCAGTACCCTCACCGGTATCCTAAGCCCTACCCTAACCCTAACCCTAACCCTAACCCTAAACTACCCTTTACTGCTTTTGCCTCCATTAGATTTCCTAAACACTAGTGTTTTAAGGAACAGGTTAAAAAGAAAACCTTATGTGATTTTTTTATAATGTGTTTATTCTTTATCTTATCCTAGTGACTAAAATCTTCTCCATGGCTGAACCCCAAATAATATTCCTTTACGTGCTAAGTGGTATCTAGAGAGTGGGATAGGTTTAATAAATACCCTAATCCTAAAGTGTACCCTAAACCTAACCCATACCCTAACCCTAACGCGTACCCTAACCCTAACCAAAACCCTAACCCGAACACGTATGCTAATCCTGACCCGTACCCTAAACCAATCCCTAACCCTAAAACTAACCCTAACCCTAACCCTAACCCTAACCCATAACCTACACCGTACCCTCACCCGTACCCTAACCCGTACCCTAAGCCGTACCCTAACCCTAACCCTAAACCATATGCTACGCCGTACCCTCACCCGTACCCTAACCCGTATCCTAAGCCGTACCCTAACCCTAACACTAACCCTAAACTATACCCTACGCCGTAACCTCACCCGTACCCTAACCCGTACCCTAAGCCGTACCCTAACCCTAACCCTAACCCTAACCCTAACCCTAACCCTAACCCATACCGTACGCCATACCCTAACACGTACCCTAACCCGTATCCTAAGCCGTACCCTAACCCTAACCAATACCCTACGCATTATCCTCACCCATAGCCTCACCCGTGCCCTAAGCCGTACCCTAACCCTAACCCTAACCCTAACCCTAACCCTAACACCTACCCTATGCCATACCCTCACCTGTACCCTATCCCATAACCTAAGCCGTACCATAACCCTAACACTAACCCTAACCCTAACCCATAACCTACGCCGTACCCTCACCCGTACCCTAACCCGTATCCTAAGCCGTACCCTAACCCTAACCCTAACCCTAACCCTAACCCATAACCTACGCCGTACCCTCACCCGTACCCTAACACGTACCCTAAGAAGTACCGTAACCCTAACCCTAACACTAACCCTAACCCTAACCCACACTCTACGCCGTACCCTAACCCGTACCCTAACACGTATCCTAAGCCGTACCCTAACCCTAAGCAATACCCTACGCAGTACCCTCACCCGTACCCTCACCCGTACCCTATCCCATACCCTAAGCCGTACCCTAACCCTAACACTAACCCTAACCCTAACCCTAACCCTAAACTACCCTTGATTGCTTTTGCCTCTATTAGATTTCCTAAGCACTAGTGTTTTAAGGAACAGGTTAAAAAGAAAATCCTAATGTGATTTTTTTATAATGTGTTTATTCTTTATCTTATCCTAGTGACTAAAATCTTCTCCATGGCTGGATCCCTAATAATATTCCTTTACGTGCTAAGTGGTATCTAGAGAGTGGGATAGGTTTAATAAATACCCTAATCCTAACGTGTACCCTAACCCTAACCCATACCCTAACCCTAACGCGTACCCTAACCCTAACCGAAAACCTAACCCTAACACGTACGCTAATCCTAACCCGTACCCTAAACCAATCCCTAACCCTAAAACTAACCCTAACCCTAACCCTAACCCTAAACCTTACCCTACGCCGTACCCTCACCCGTACCCTAACCCGTACCCTAAGACGTACCCTAACCCTAACCCTAACCCATACGCTATGCCGTACCCTCAGCCGTACCCTAACCCGTATCCTAAGCCATACCCTAACCCTAACCCTAACCCTAACCCTAACCCTAACCCATACCCTATGCCATACCCTAACCCGTACCCTAACCCGTATCCTAAGCCGTATCCTAACCCTAACCAATACCCTACGCAGTACCCTCACCCGTACCCTCACCCGTACCCTAAGCCGTACCCTAACCCCAACCCTAACCCTAACTCTAACCCTAACCCCTACCCTACGCCGTACCCTCACCCGTACCCTATCCCATACGCTAAGCCGTACCCTAACCCTAACACTAACACTAACCCTAACCCTAACCCTAACCCATACCCTACGCCGTACCCTCACCCGTAACCTAACCCGTACCCAAAGCCGTACCCTAACCCTAACCCTAACCTATACACTACGCCGTACCCTCACCCGTACCCTAACCCGTACCCTAAGCCGTACCCTAACTCTAACCCTAACCCTAACCCTAACCCTTACCCATACCCTGCGCCGTACCCTAACCCATACAATAACCTGTATCCTAAGCCTTAACCTAACCCTAACCAATGACCTACACAGTACCCTCACCCGTACCCTAAGCCATACCCTAACCCTAACCCTAACACTAACCCTAACCCTAAACCCTACCCTATGCCGTACCCTCACCCATACCCTATCCCATACCCTAAGCCGTACCCTAACCCTAACACTAACCCTAACCCTAACCCTAACCCTAAACTACCCTTGACTGCTTTTGCCTCCATTAGATTTCCTAAGCACTAGTGTTTTAAGGAACAGGTTAAAAAGAAAATCCTAATGTGATTTTTTTATAATGTGTTTATTCTTTATCTTATCCTAGTAACGAAAATCTTCTCCATGGCTGGACCCTAAATAATATTCCTTTACGTGCTAAGTGGTATCTAGAGAGTGGGATAGGTTTAATAAATACCCTAATCCTAACGTGTACCCTAACCCTAACCCTAATGCGTACCCTAACCCTAACCCAAACCCTAACCCTAACACGTACGCTAATCCTCACCCGTACCCTAAACCAATCCCTAACCCTAAAACTAACCCTAACCCTAACCCTAACCCTAACCCATACGCTACGCCGTACCCTCACCCATACCCTAACCCGTATCCTAAGCCGTACCCTAACCCTAAACCTAACCCTAACCTCTACCCTACGCCGTACCCTCACCCGTACCCTAACCCGTACCCAAAGCCTTACCCTAACCCTAACCCTAACCCTCACCCATACCCAACGCCGTAACCTAACCCATATCCTAACCCGTATCCTAAGCCGTACCCTAACCCTAACCAATAACCTACGCAGTACCCTCACCAGTACCCTCACCGGTATCCTAAGCCCTCCCCTAACCCTAACCCTAACCCTAACCCTAAACTACCCTTTACTGCTTTTGCCTCCATTAGATTTCCTAAACACTAGTGTTTTAAGGAACAGGTTAAAAAGAAAACCTTATGTGATTTTTTTATAATGTGTTTATTCTTTATCTTATCCTAGTGACTAAAATCTTCTCCATGGCTGAACCCCAAATAATATTCCTTTACGTGCTAAGTGGTATCTAGAGAGTGGGATAGGTTTAATAAATACCCTAATCCTAAAGTGTACCCTAAACCTAACCCATACCCTAACCCTAACGCGTACCCTAACCCTAACCAAAACCCTAACCCGAACACGTATGCTAATCCTAACCCGTACCCTAAACCAATCCCTAACCCTAAAACTAACCCTAACCCTAACCCTAACCCTAACCCATAACCTACACCGTACCCTCACCCGTACCCTAACCCGTACCCTAAGCCGTACCCTAACCCTAACCCTAAAACATATGCTACGCCGTACCCTCACCCGTACCCTAACCCGTATCCTAAGCCGTACCCTAACCCTAACCCTAACCCTAAACTATACCCTACGCCGTAACCTCACCCGTACCCTAAGCCGTACCCTAAGCCGTACCCTAACCCTAACCCTAACCCTAACCCTAACCCTAACCCTAACCCATACCGTACGCCATACCCTAACACGTACCCTAACCCGTATCCTAAGCCGTACCCTAACCCTAACCAATACCCTACGCAGTATCCTCACCCATAGCCTCACCCGTACCCTAAGCCATACCCTAACCCTAACCCTAACACTAACCCTAACCCTAAACCCTACCCTATGCCGTACCCTCACCCATACCCTATCCCATACCCTAAGCCGTACCCTAACCCTAACACTAACCCTAACCCTAACCCTAACCCTAAACTACCCTTGACTGCTTTTGCCTCCATTAGATTTCCTAAGCACTAGTGTTTTAAGGAACAGGTTAAAAAGAAAATCCTAATGTGATTTTTTTATAATGTGTTTATTCTTTATCTTATCCTAGTAACGAAAATCTTCTCCATGGCTGGACCCTAAATAATATTCCTTTACGTGCTAAGTGGTATCTAGAGAGTGGGATAGGTTTAATAAATACCCTAATCCTAACGTGTACCCTAACCCTAACCCAAACCCTAACCCTAACACGTACGCTAATCCTCACCCGTACCCTAAACCAATCCCTAACCCTAAAACTAACCCTAACCCTAACCCTAACCCTAACCCATACGCTACGCCGTACCCTCACCCATACCCTAACCCGTATCCTAAGCCGTACCCTAACCCTAAACCTAACCCTAACCTCTACCCTACGCCGCACCCTCACCCGTACCCTAACCCGTACCCAAAGCCTTACCCTAACCCTAACCCTAATCCTCACCCATACCCAACGCCGTAACCTAACCCATATCCTAACCCGTATCCTAAGCCGTACCCTAACCCTAACCAATAACCTACGCAGTACCCTCACCAGTACCCTCACCGGTATCCTAAGCCCTACCCTAACCCTAACCCTAACCCTAACCCTAAACTACCCTTTACTGCTTTTGCCTCCATTAGATTTCCTAAACACTAGTGTTTTAAGGAACAGGTTAAAAAGAAAACCTTATGTGATTTTTTTATAATGTGTTTATTCTTTATCTTATCCTAGTGACTAAAATCTTCTCCATGGCTGAACCCCAAATAATATTCCTTTACGTGCTAAGTGGTATCTAGAGAGTGGGATAGGTTTAATAAATACCCTAATCCTAAAGTGTACCCTAAACCTAACCCATACCCTAACCCTAACGCGTACCCTAACCCTAACCAAAACCCTAACCCGAACACGTATGCTAATCCTAACCCGTACCCTAAACCAATCCCTAACCCTAAAACTAACCCTAACCCTAACCCTAACCCTAACCCATAACCTACACCGTACCCTCACCCGTACCCTAACCCGTACCCTAAGCCGTACCCTAACCCTAACCCTAAACCATATGGTACGCCGTACCCTCACCCGTACCCTAACCCGTATCCTAAGCCGTACCCTAACCCTAACACTAACCCTAAACTATACCCTACGCCGTAACCTCACCCGTACCCTAACCCGTACCCTAAGCCGTACCCTAACCCTAACCCTAACCCTAACCCTAACCCTAACCCTAACCCATACCGTACGCCATACCCTAACACGTACCCTAACCCGTATCCTAAGCCGTACCCTAACCCTAACCAATACCCTACGCAGTATCCTCACCCATAGCCTCACCCGTGCCCTAAGCCGTACCCTAACCCTAACCCTAACCCTAACCCTAACCCTAACACCTACCCTATGCCATACCCTCACCTGTACCCTATCCCATAACCTAAGCCGTACCATAACCCTAACACTAACCCTAACCCTAACCCATAACCTACGCCGTACCCTCACCCGTACCCTAACCCGTATCCTAAGCCGTACCCTAACCCTAACCCTAACCCTAACCCTAACCCATAACCTACGCCGTACCCTCACCCGTCCCCTAACACGTACCCTAAGAAGTACCGTAACCCTAACCCTAACACTAACCCTAACCCTAACCCACACTCTACGCCGTACCCTAACCCGTACCCTAACACGTATCCTAAGCCGTACCCTAACCCTAAGCAATACCCTACGCAGTACCCTCACCCGTACCCTCACCCGTACCCTATCCCATACCCTAAGCCGTACCCTAACCCATACCCTAAGCCGTACCCTAACCCTAACACTAACCCTAACCCTAACCCTAACCCTAAACTACCCTTGATTGCTTTTGCCTCTATTAGATTTCCTAAGCACTAGTGTTTTAAGGAACAGGTTAAAAAGAAAATCCTAATGTGATTTTTTTATAATGTGTTTATTCTTTATCTTATCCTAGTGACTAAAATCTTCTCCATGGCTGGATCCCTAATAATATTCCTTTACGTGCTAAGTGGTATCTAGAGAGTGGGATAGGTTTAATAAATACCCTAATCCTAACGTGTACCCTAACCCTAACCCATACCCTAACCCTAACGCGTACCCTAACCCTAACCGAAAACCTAACCCTAACACGTACGCTAATCCTAACCCGTACCCTAAACCAATCCCTAACCCTAAAACTAACCCTAACCCTAACCCTAACCCTAAACCTTACCCTACGCCGTACCCTCACCCGTACCCTAACCCGTACCCTAAGACGTACCCTAACCCTAACCCTAACCCATACGCTACGCCGTACCCTCAGCCATACCCTAACCCGTATCCTAAGCCGTACCCTAACCCTAACCCTAACCCTAACCCTAACCCTAACCCATACCCTATGCCATACCCTAACCCGTACCCTACCCCGTATCCTAAGCCGTATCCTAACCCTAACCAATACTCTACGCAGTACCCTCACCCGTACCCTCACCCGTACCCTAAGCCGTACCCTAACCCCAACCCTAACCCTAACTCTAACCCTAACCCCTACCGTACGCCGTACCCTCACCCGTACCCTATCCCATACGCTAAGCCGTACCCTAACCCTAACACTAACACTAACCCTAACCCTAACCCTAACCCATACCCTACGCCGTACCCTCACCCGTAACCTAACCCGTACCCAAAGCCGTACCCTAACCCTAACCCTAACCTATACACTACGCCGTACCCTCACCCGTACCCTAACCCGTACCCTAAGCCGTACCCTAACTCTAACCCTAACCCTAACCCTAACCCTTACCCATACCCTGCGCCGTACCCTAACCCATACAATAACCTGTATCCTAAGCCTTAACCTAACCCTAACCAATGACCTACACAGTACCCTCACCCGTACCCTAAGCCATACCCTAACCCTAACCCTAACACTAACCCTAACCCTAAACCCTACCCTATGCCGTACCCTCACCCATACCCTATCCCATACCCTAAGCCGTACCCTAACCCTAACACTAACCCTAACCCTAACCCTAACCCTAAACTACCCTTGACTGCTTTTGCCTCCATTAGATTTCCTAAGCACTAGTGTTTTAAGGAACAGGTTAAAAAGAAAATCCTAATGTGATTTTTTTATAATGTGTTTATTCTTTATCTTATCCTAGTAACGAAAATCTTCTCCATGGCTGGACCCTAAATAATATTCCTTTACGTGCTAAGTGGTATCTAGAGAGTGGGATAGGTTTAATAAATACCCTAATCCTAACGTGTACCCTAACCCTAACCCTAATGCGTACCCTAACCCTAACCCAAACCCTAACCCTAACACGTACGCTAATCCTCACCCGTACCCTAAACCAATCCCTAACCCTAAAACTAACCCTAACCCTAACCCTAACCCTAACCCATACGCTACGCCGTACCCTCACCCATACCCTAACCCGTATCCTAAGCCGTACCCTAACCCTAAACCTAACCCTAACCTCTACCCTACGCCGTACCCTCAACCGTACCCTAACCCGTACCCAAAGCCTTACCCTAACCCTAACCCTAACCCTCACCCATACCCAACGCCGTAACCTAACCCATATCCTAACCCGTATCCTAAGCCGTACCCTAACCCTAACCAATAACCTACGCAGTACCCTCACCAGTACCCTCACCGGTATCCTAAGCCCTCCCCTAACCCTAACCCTAACCCTAACCCTAAACTACCCTTTACTGCTTTTGCCTCCATTAGATTTCCTAAACACTAGTGTTTTAAGGAACAGGTTAAAAAGAAAACCTTATGTGATTTTTTTATAATGTGTTTATTCTTTATCTTATCCTAGTGACTAAAATCTTCTCCATGGCTGAACCCCAAATAATATTCCTTTACGTGCTAAGTGGTATCTAGAGAGTGGGATAGGTTTAATAAATACCCTAATCCTAAAGTGTACCCTAAACCTAACCCATACCCTAACCCTAACGCGTACCCTAACCCTAACCAAAACCCTAACCCGAACACGTATGCTAATCCTAACCCGTACCCTAAACCAATCCCTAACCCTAAAACTAACCCTAACCCTAACCCTAACCCTAACCCATAACCTACACCGTACCCTCACCCGTACCCTAACCCGTACCCTAAGCCGTACCCTAACCCTAACCCTAAAACATATGCTACGCCGTACCCTCACCCGTACCCTAACCCGTATCCTAAGCCGTACCCTAACCCTAACCCTAACCCTAAACTATACCCTACGCCGTAACCTCACCCGTACCCTAACCCGTACCCTAAGCCGTACCCTAACCCTAACCCTAACCCTAACCCTAACCCTAACCCTAACCCATACCGTACGCCATACCCTAACACGTACCCTAACCCGTATCCTAAGCCGTACCCTAACCCTAACCAATACCCTACGCAGTATCCTCACCCATAGCCTCACCCGTACCCTAAGCCGTACCCTAACCCTAACCCTAACCCTAACCCTAACCCTAACCCTAACCCATACCCTATGCCATACCCTCACCTGTACCCTATCCCATAACCTAAGCCGTACCATAACCCTAACACTAACCCTAACCCTAACCCATAACCAACGCCGTACCCTCACCCGTACCCTAACCCGTATCCTAAGCCGTACCCTAACCCTAACGCTAACCCTAACCCTAACCCATAACCTACGCCGTACCCTCACCCGTACCCTAACACGTACCCTAAGAAGTACCGTAACCCTAACCCTAACACTAACCCTAACCCTAACCCACACTCTACGCCGTACCCTAACCCGTACCCTAACACGTATCCTAAGCCGTACCCTAACCCTAAGCAATACCCTACGCAGTACCCTCAACCGTACCCTCACCCGTACCCTAAGCCATACCCTAACCATAGCCCTAAGCCTAACCCTAACACCTACCCTACGCCGTACCCTCACCCGTACCCTATCCCATACCCTAAGCCGTACCCTAACCCTAACACTAACCCTAACCCTAACCCTAACCCTAAACTACCCTTGATTGCTTTTGCCTCTATTAGATTTCCTAAGCACTAGTGTTTTAAGGAACAGGTTAAAAAGAAAATCCTAATGTGATTTTTTTATAATGTGTTTATTCTTTATCTTATCCTAGTGACTAAAATCTTCTCCATGGCTGGATCCCTAATAATATTCCTTTACGTGCTAAGTGGTATCTAGAGAGTGGGATAGGTTTAATAAATACCCTAATCCTAACGTGTACCCTAACTCTAACCCATACCCTAACCCTAACGAGTACCCTAACCCTAACCGAAAACCTAACCCTAACACGTACGCTAATCCTAACCCGTACCCTAAACCAATCCCTAACCCTAAAACTAACCCTAACCCTAACCCTAACCCTAAACCTTACCCTACGCCGTACCCTCACCCGTACCCTAACCCGTACCCTAGACGTACCCTAACCCTAACCCTAACCCATACGCTACGCCGTACCCTCACCCGTACCCTAACCCGTATCCTAAGCCGTACCCTAACCCTAACCCTAACCCTAACCCTAACCCTAACCCATACCCTATGCCATACCCTAACCCGTACCCTAACCCGTATCCTAAGCCGTATCCTAACCCTAACCAATACCCTACGCAGTACCCTCACCCGTACCCTCACCCGTACCCTAAGCCGTACCCTAACCCCAACCCTAACCCTAACTCTAACCCTAACCCATACCCTACGCCGTACCCTCACCCGTAACCTAACCCGTACCCAAAGCCGTACCCTAACCCTAACCCTAACCTATACACTACGCCGTACCCTCACCCGTACCCTAACCCGTACCCTAAGCCGTACCCTAACTCTAACCCTAACCCTAACCCTAACCCTTACCCATACCCTGCGCCGTACCCTAACCCATACAATAACCTGTATCCTAAGCCTTAACCTAACCCTAACCAATGACCTACACAGTACCCTCACCCGTACCCTAAGCCATACCCTAACCCTAACCCTAACACTAACCCTAACCCTAAACCCTACCCTATGCCGTACCCTCACCCATACCCTATCCCATACCCTAAGCCGTACCCTAACCCTAACACTAACCCTAACCCTAACCCTAACCCTAAACTACCCTTGACTGCTTTTGCCTCCATTAGATTTCCTAAGCACTAGTGTTTTAAGGAACAGGTTAAAAAGAAAATCCTAATGTGATTTTTTTATAATGTGTTTATTCTTTATCTTATCCTAGTAACGAAAATCTTCTCCATGGCTGGACCCTAAATAATATTCCTTTACGTGCTAAGTGGTATCTAGAGAGTGGGATAGGTTTAATAAATACCCTAATCCTAACGTGTACCCTAACCCTAACCCTAATGCGTACCCTAACCCTAACCCAAACCCTAACCCTAACACGTACGCTAATCCTCACCCGTACCCTAAACCAATCCCTAACCCTAAAACTAACCCTAACCCTAACCCTAACCCTAACCCATACGCTACGCCGTACCCTCACCCATACCCTAACCCGTATCCTAAGCCGTACCCTAACCCTAAACCTAACCCTAACCTCTACCCTACGCCGTACCCTCACCCGTACCCTAACCCGTACCCAAAGCCTTACCCTAACCCTAACCCTAACCCTCACCCATACCCAACGCCGTAAGCTAACTCATATCCTAACCCGTATCCTAAGCCGTACCCTAACCCTAACCAATAACCTACGCAGTACCCTCACCAGTACCCTCACCGGTATCCTAAGCCCTCCCCTAACCCTAACCCTAACCCTAACCCTAAACTACCCTTTACTGCTTTTGCCTCCATTAGATTTCCTAAACACTAGTGTTTTAAGGAACAGGTTAAAAAGAAAACCTTATGTGATTTTTTTATAATGTGTTTATTCTTTATCTTATCCTAGTGACTAAAATCTTCTCCATGGCTGAACCCCAAATAATATTCCTTTACGTGCTAAGTGGTATCTAGAGAGTGGGATAGGTTTAATAAATACCCTAATCCTAAAGTGTACCCTAAACCTAAACCATACCCTAACCCTAACGCGTACCCTAACCCTAACCAAAACCCTAACCCGAACACGTATGCTAATCCTAACCCGTACCCTAAACCAATCCCTAACCCTAAAACTAACCCTAACCCTAACCCTAACCCTAACCCATAACCTACACCGTACCCTCACCCGTACCCTAACCCGTACCCTAAGCCGTACCCTAACCCTAACCCTAAACCATATGCTACGCCGTACCCTCACCCGTACCCTAACCCGTATCCTAAGCCGTACCCTAACCCTAACCCTAACCCTAAACTATACCCTACGCCGTAACCTCACCCGTACCCTAACCCGTACCCTAAGCCGTACCCTAACCCTAACCCTAACCCTAACCCTAACCCTAACCCTAACCCATACCGTACGCCATACCCTAACACGTACCCTAACCCGTATCCTAAGCCGTACCCTAACCCTAACCAATACCCTACGCAGTATCCTCACCCATAGCCTCACCCGTACCCTAAGCCGTACCCTAACCCTAACCCTAACCCTAACCCTAACCCTAACCCCTACCCTATGCCATACCCTCACCTGTACCCTATCCCATAACCTAAGCCGTACCATAACCCTAACACTAACCCTAACCCTAACCCATACCCTACGCCGTACCCTCACCCGTACCCTAACCCGTATCCTAAGCCGTACCCTAACCCTAACCCTAACCCTAACCCTAACCCATAACCTACGCCGTACCCTCACCCCTACCCTAACACATACCCTAAGACGTACCGTAACCCTAACCCTAACACTAACCCTAACCTTAACCCACACTCTACGCCGTACCCTAACCCGTACCCTAACACGTATCCTAAGCCGTACCCTAACCCTAACCAATACCCTATGCAGTACCCTCACCCGTACCCTCACCCGTACCCTAAGCCATACCCTAACCCTAACCCTAACCGTAACCCTAACCCCTACCCTACGCCGTACCCTCACCCGTACCCTATCCCATACCCTAAGCCGTACCCTAACCCTAACACTAACCCTAACCCTAACCCTAACCCTAAACTACCCTTGATTGCTTTTGCCTGTATTAGATTTCCTAAACACTAGTGTTTTAAGGAAAAGGTTAAAAAGAAAATCCTAATGTGATTTTTTTATAATGTGTTTATTCTTTATCTTATCCTAGTGACTAAAATCTTCTCCATGGCTGGATCCCTAATAATATTCCTTTACGTGCTAAGTGGTATCTAGAGAGTGGGATAGGTTTAATAAATACCCTAATCCTAACGTGTACCCTAACCCTAACCCATACCCTAACCCTAACGCATACCCTAACCCTAACCGAAAACCTAACCCTAACACGTACGCTAATCCTAACCCGTACCCTAAACCAATCCCTAACCCTAAAACTAACCCTAACCCTAACCCTAACCCTAAACCTTACCCTACGCCGTACCCTCACCCGTCCCCTAACCCGTACCCTAAGACGTACCCTAACCCTAACCCTAACCCATACGCTACGCCGTACCCTCACCCGTACCCTAACCCGTATCCTAAGCCGTACCCTAACCCTAACCCTAACCCTAACCCTAACCCTAACCCATACCCTACGCCATACCCTAACCCGTACCCTAACCCGTACCCTAACCCTAACCTTAACCCTAACCCTAACTCTAACCCATACCCTACGCCATACCCTAACCCGTACCCTAACCCGTATCCTAAGCCGTATCCTAACCCTAACCAATACCCTACGCAGTACCCTCACCCGTACCCTCACCCGTACCCTAAGCCGTACCCTAACCCCAACCCTAACCCTAACTCTAACCCTAACCCCTACCCTACGCCGTACCCTCACCCGTACCCTATCCCATACGCTAAGCCGTACCCTAACCCTAACACTAACACTAACCCTAACCCTAACCCTAACCCATACCCTACGCCGTACCCTCACCCGTATCCTAACCCGTACCCAAAGCCGTACCCTAACCCTAACCCTAACCTATACACTACGCCGTACCCTCACCCGTACCCTAACCCGTACCCTAAGCCGTACCCTAACTCTAACCCTAACCCTAACCCTAACCCTTACCCATACCCTGCGCCGTACCCTAACCCATACAATAACCTGTATCCTAAGCCTTAACCTAACCCTAACCAATGACCTACACAGTACCCTCACCCGTACCCTAAGCCATACCCTAACCCTAACCCTAACACTAACCCTAACCCTAAACCCTACCCTATGCCGTACCCTCACCCATACCCTATCCCATACCCTAAGCCGTACCCTAACCCTAACACTAACCCTAACCCTAACCCTAACCCTAAACTACCCTTGACTGCTTTTGCCTCCATTAGATTTCCTAAGCACTAGTGTTTTAAGGAACAGGTTAAAAAGAAAATCCTAATGTGATTTTTTTATAATGTGTTTATTCTTTATCTTATCCTAGTGACGAAAATATTCTCCATGGCTGGACCCTAAATAATATTCCTTTACGTGCTAAGTGGTATCTAGAGAGTGGGATAGGTTTAATAAATACCCTAATCCTAACGTGTACCCTAACCCTAACCCATACCCTAACCCTAATGCATACCCTAACTCTAACCCAAACCCTAACCCTAACACGTACGCTAATCCTAACCCGTACCCTAAACCAATCCCTAACCCTAAAACTAACCCTAACCCTAACCCTAACCCTAACCCATACGCTACGCCGTACCCTCACCCATACCCTAACCCGTATCCTAAGCCGTACCCTAATCCTAAACCTAACCCTAACCTCTACCCTACGCCGTACCCTCCCCCGTACCCTAACCCGTACCCAAAGCCTTACCCTAACCCTACCCCTAACCCTCACCCATACCCAATGCCGTAACCTAACCCATATCCTAACCCGTATCCTAAGCCGTACCCTAACCCTAACCAATAACCTACGCAGTACCCTCACCAGTACCCTCACCCGTATCCTAAGCCCTACCCTAACCCTAACCCTAACCCTAACCCTAAAATACCCTTTACTGCTTTTGCCTCCATTAGATTTCCTAAACACTAGTGTTTTAAGGAACAGGTTAAAAAGAAAACCTTATGTGATTTTTTTATAATGTGTTTATTCTTTATCTTATCCTAGTGACTAAAATCTTCTCCATGGCTGAACCCCAAATAATATTCCTTTACGTGCTAAGTGGTATCTAGAGAGTGGGATAGGTTTAATAAATACCCTAATCCTAAAGTGTACCCTAAACCTAACCCATACCCTAACCCTAACGCGTACCCTAACCCTAACCAAAACCCTAACCCGAACAGGTATGCTAATCCTAACCCGTACCCTAAACCAATCCCTAACCCTAAAACTAACCCTAACCCTAACCCTAACCCATAACCTACACCGTACCCTCACCCGTACCCTAACCCGTACCCTAAGCCGTACCCTAACCCTAACCCTAACCCTAAACTATACCCTACGCCGTAACCTCACCCGTACCCTAACCCGTACCCTAAGCCGTACCCTAACCCTAACCCTAACCCTAACCCTGACCCTAACCCTAACCCATACCGTACGCCATACCCTAACACGTACCCTAACCCGTATCCTAAGCCGTACCCTAACCCTAACCAATATCCTACGCAGTATCCTCACCCATACCCTCACCCGTACCCTAAGCCATACCCTAACCCTAACCCTAACCCTAACCCCTACCCTATGCCATACCCTCAGCTGTACCCTATCCCATAACCTAAGCCGTACCATAACCCTAACACTAACCCTAACCCTAACCCATAACCTACGCCGTACCCTCACCCGTACCCTAACCCGTATCCTAAGCCATACCCTAACCCTAACCCTAACCCTAACCCTAACCCATAACCTACGCCGTACCCTCACCCGTACCCTAACACGTACCCTAAGACGTACCGTAACCCTAACCCTAACACTAACCCTAACCCTAACCCACACTCTACGCCGTACCCTAACCCGTACCCTAACACGTATCCTAAGCCGTACCCTAACCCTAACCAATACCCTACGCAGTACCCTCACCCGTACCCTCACCCGTACCCTAAACCATACCCTAACCATAACCCTAACCCTAAACCTAACCCCTACCCTACGCCGTACCCTCACCCGTACCCTATCCCATACCCTAAGCCGTACCCTAACCCTAACACTAACCCTAACCCTAACCCTAACCCTAAACTACCCTTGATGGCTTTTGCCTCTATTAGATTTCCTAAGCACTAGTGTTTTAAGGAACAGCTTAAAAAGAAAATCCTAATGTGATTTTTTTATAATGTGTTTATTCTTTATCTTATCCTAGTGACTAAAATCTTCTCCATGGCTGGATCCCTAATAATATTCCTTTACGTGCTAATTGGTATCTAGAGAGTGGGATAGGTTTAATAAATACCCTAATCCTAACGTGTACCCTAACCCTAACCCATACCCTAACCGTAACGCGTACCCTAACCCTAACCCAAAACCTAACCCTAACACGTACGCTAATCCTAACCCGTACCCTAAACCAAACCCTAACCCTAAAACTAACCCTAACCCTAACCCTAACCCTAAACCTTACCCTACGCCGTACCCTCACCCGTACCCTAACCCGTAGCCTAAGACGTACACTAACCCTAAACCTTACCCTAACCTCTACCCTACGCCGTACCCTCACCCGTACCCTAACCCGTACCCTAAGCCGTACCCTAACCCTAACCCTAACCCTAACCCATACGCTATGCCGCACCCTCACCCATACCCTAACCCGTATCCTAAGCCGTACCCTAACCCTAACCCTAATCCTAACCGCTACCCTACGCCATACCCTATCCCATACCCTAAGCGGTACCCTAAACCTAACACTAACCCTAAACCTAACCCTAACACCTACCCTACGCCGTACCCTCACCGTAACCTATCCCATACCCTAAGCCGTACCCTAACCCTAACACTAACCCTAACCCTAAACCTAACCCCTACCCTACGCCGTACCCTCACCAGTACCCTATCCCATACCCTAAGCCGTACCCTAACCCTAACCCTAACCCTAACCTATACACTACGCCGCCGTACCCTCACCCGTACCCTAACCCGTACCCTAAGCCGTACCCTAACCCTAACCCTAACCCTAACCCTAACCCTAACCCATACCCTACGCCGTACCCTAAACCGTACCCTAACCCGTATTCTAAGCCGTACCCTAACCATAACCAATACCCTACACAGTACCCTCACCCGTACCCTCACCCGTACCCTAAGCCATACCCTAACCCTAACCCTAACCCTAACCTATACACTATGCCATACCCTCACCCGTACCCTAACCCGTACCCTAAGCCGTACCCTAACCCTAACCCTAACCCTAAACTATACCCTACGCCGTAACCTCACCCATACCCTAACCCGTACCCTAAGCCGTACCCTAACCCTAACCCTAACCCTAACACTAACCCTAACCCATAGCGTACGCCATACCCTAACAGGTACCCTAACCCGTATCCTAAGCCATACCCTAACCCTAACCAATACCCTACGCAGTATCCTCACCCATACCCTCACCCGTACCCTAAGCCGTACCCTAACCCTAACCCTAACCCTAAACCTAACCCTAACCCCTACCCTATGCCATACCCTCACCTGTACCCTATCCCATAACCTAAGCCGTACCCTAACCCTAACCCTAACCCTAACCCTAACCCATAACCTACGCCGTACCCTCACCCGTACCCTAACACGTACCCTAAGACGTACCGTAACCCTAACCCTAACACTAACCCTAACCCTAACCCACACACTACGCCATACCCTAACCCGTACCCTAACACGTATCCTAAGCCGTACCCTAACCCTAACCAATACCCTACGCAGTACCCTCACCCGTACCCTCACCCGTACCCTAAGCCATACCCTAACCCTAACACTAACCCTAACCCTAACCCTAACCCTAAACTACCCTTGATTGCTTTTGCCTCTATTAGATTTCCTAAGCACTAGTGTTTTAAGGAATAGGTTAAACAGAAAATCCTAATGTGATTTTTTTATAATGTGTTTATTCTTTATCTTATCCTAGTGACTAAAATCTTCTCCATGGCTGGATCCCTAATAATATTCCTTTACGTGCTAAGTGGTATCTAGAGAGTGGGATAGGTTTAATAAATACCCTAATCCTAACGTGTACCCTAACCCTACCCCATACCCTAATCCTAACGCGTACCCTAACCCTAACCCATACCCTAACCCTAACGCGTACCCTAACCCTAACCCAAAGCCTAACCCTAACACATACGCTAATCCTAACCCGTACCCTAAACCAATCCCTAACCCTAAAACTAACCCTAACCCTAACCCTAACCCTAACCCATACGCTACGCCGTACCCTCACCCATACCCTAACCCGTATCCTAAGCCGTACCCTAATCCTAAACCTACCCCTAACCTCTACCCTACGCCGTACCCTCACCCGTACCCTAACCCGTACCCAAAGCCTTACCCTAACCCTAACCCTAACCCTCACACATACCCAATGCCGTAACCTAACCCATATCCTAACCCGTATCCTAAGCCGTACCCTAACCCTAACCAATAACCTACGCAGTACCCTCACCAGTAACCTCACCCGTAACCTAAGCCCTACCCTAACCCTAACCCTAACCCTAACCCTAAACTACCCTTTACTGCTTTTGCCTCCATTAGATTTCCTAAACACTAGTGTTTTAAGGAACAAGTTAAAAAGAAAACCTTATGTGATTTTTTTATAATGTGTTTATTCTTTATCTTATCCTAGTGACTAAAATTTACTCCATGGCTGAACCCCAAATAATATTCCTTTACGTGCTAAGTGGTATCTAGAGAGTGGGATAGGTTTAATAAATACCCTAATCCTAACGTGTACCCTAAACCTAACCCATACCCTAACCCTAACGCGTACCCTAACCCTAACCAAAACCCTAACCCGAACAAGTATGCTAATCCTAACCCGTACCCTAAACCAATCCCTAACCCTAAAACTAACCCTAACCCTAACCCTAACCCTAACCCTAACCCATAACCTACGCCGTACTCTCACCCGTACCCTAAACCGTATCCTAAGCCGTACCCTAACCCTAACCCTAAACCTAACCCTAACCGCTACCCTACGCCGTACCCTATCCCATACCCTAAGCGGTACCCTAAACCTAACACTAACCCTAAACCTAACCCTAACCCCTACCCTACGCCGTACCCTCACCCGTAACCTATCCCATACCCTAAGCCGTACCCTAACCCTAACACTAACCTTAACTCTAAACCTAACCCCTACCCTACGCCGTACCCTCACCCGTACCCTATCCCATACCCTAAGCCGTACCCTAACCCTAACCCTAACCCTAACCTATACACTACGCCATACCCTGACCCGTACCCTAACCCTTACCCTAAGCCGTACCCTAACCCTAACCCTAACCCTAACCTATACACTACGCCGTACCCTCACCCGTACCCTAAGCCGTATCCTAAGCCGTACCCTAACCCTAACCCTAACCCTAAACTATACCCTACGCCGTACCCTAACCCGTACCCTAACCCGTATTCTAAGCCGTAACCTAACCATAACCAATACCCTACACAGTACCCTCACCCGTACCCTCACCCGTACCCTAAGCCATACCCTAACCCTAACCCTAACCCTAACCTATACACTACACCATACCCTCACCCGTACCCTAACCCGTACCCTAAGCCGTACCCTAACCCTAACCCTAACCCTAAACCATACGCTACGCCGTACCCTCACCCGTACCCTAAACCGTATCCTAAGCCGTACCCTAACCCTAACCCTAACCCTAAACTATACCCTACGCCGTAACCTCACCCGTACCCTAACCCGTACCCTAAGCCGTACCCTAACCCTAACCCTAACCCTAACCCTAACCCTAACCCTAACCCTAACCCATACCGTACGCCATACCCTAACACGTACCCTAACCCGTATCCTAAGCCGTACCCTAACCCTAACCAATACCCTATGCAGTATCCTCACCCATTCCCTCACCCGTACCCTCACCCGTACCCTAAGCCATACCCTAACCCTAACCCTAACCCTAACCCCTACCCTATGCCATACCCTCAGCTGTACCCTATCCCATAACCTAAGCCGTACCATAACCCTAACACTAACCCTAACCCTAACCCATAACCTACGCCGTACCCTCACCCGTACCCTAACCCGTATCCTAAGCCATACCCTAACCCTAACCCTAACCCTAACCCTAACCCATAACCTACGCCGTACCCTCACCCGTACCCTAACACGTACCCTAAGACGTACCGTAACCCTAACCCTAACACTAACCCTAACCCTTACCCACACTCTACGCCGTACCCTAACCCGTACCCTAACACGTATCCTAAGCCGTACCCTAACCCTAACCAATACCCTACGCAGTACCCTCACCCGTACCCTCACCCGTACCCTAAACCATACCCTAACCATAACCCTAACCCTAAACCTAACCCCTACCCTACGCCGTACCCTCACCCGTACCCTATCCCATACCCTAAGCCGTACCCTAACCCTAACACTAACCCTAACCCTAACCCTAACCCTAAACTACCCTTGATGGCTTTTGCCTCTATTAGATTTCCTAAGCACTAGTGTTTTAAGGAACAGCTTAAAAAGAAAATCCTAATGTGATTTTTTTATAATGTGTTTATTCTTTATCTTATCCTAGTGACTAAAATCTTCTCCATGGCTGGATCCCTAATAATATTCCTTTACGTGCTAATTGGTATCTAGAGAGTGGGATAGGTTTAATAAATACCCTAATCCTAACGTGTACCCTAACCCTAACCCATACCCTAACCCTAACGCGTACCCTAACCCTAACCCAAAACCTAACCCTAACACGTACGCTAATCCTAACCCGTACCCTAAACCAAACCCTAACCCTAAAACTAACCCTAACCCTAACCCTAACCCTAAACCTTACCCTACGCCGTACCCTCACCCGTACCCTAACCCGTAGCCTAAGACGTACACTAACCCTAAACCTTACCCTAACCTCTACCCTACGCCGTACCCTCACCCGTACCCTAACCCGTACCCTAAGCCGTACCCTAACCCTAACCCTAACCCTAACCCATACGCTATGCCGCACCCTCACCCATACCCTAACCCGTATCCTAAGCCGTACCCTAACCCTAAACCTAATCCTAACCGCTACCCTACGCCATACCCTATCCCATACCCTAAGTGGTACCCTAAACCTAACACTAACCCTAAACCTAACCCTAACACCTACCCTACGCCGTACCCTCACCGTAACCTATCCCATACCCTAAGCCGTACCCTAACCCTAACACTAACCCTAACCCTAAACCTAACCCCTACCCTACGCCGTACCCTCACCCGTACCCTATCCCATACCCTAAGCCGTACCCTAACCCTAACCCTAACCCTAACCTATACACTACGCCGCCGTACCCTCACCCGTACCCTAACCCGTACCCTAAGCCGTACCCTAACCCTAACCCTAACCCTAACCCTAACCCTAACCCATACCCTACGCCGTACCCTAAACCGTACCCTAACCCGTATTCTAAGCCGTACCCTAACCATAACCAATACCCTACACAGTACCCTCACCCGTACCCTCACCCGTACCCTAAGCCATACCCTAACCCTAACCCTAACCCTAACCTATACACTACGCCATACCCTCACCCGTACCCTAACCCGTACCCTAAGCCGTACCCTAACCCTAACCCTAACCCTAAACTATACCCTACGCCGTAACCTCACCCATACCCTAACCCGTACCCTAAGCCGTACCCTAACCCTAACCCTAACCCTAACACTAACCCTAACCCATAGCGTACGCCATACCCTAACAGGTACCCTAACCCGTATCCTAAGCCATACCCTAACCCTAACCAATACCCTACGCAGTATCCTCACCCATACCCTCACCCGTACCCTAAGCCGTACCCTAACCCTAACCCTAACCCTAAACCTAACCCTAACCCCTACCCTATGCCATACCCTCACCTGTACCCTATCCCATAACCTAAGCCGTACCCTAACCCTAACCCTAACCCTAACCCTAACCCATAACCTACGCCGTACCCTCACCCGTACCCTAACACGTACCCTAAGACGTACCGTAACCCTAACCCTAACACTAACCCTAACCCTAACCCACACACTACGCCATACCCTAACCCGTACCCTAACACGTATCCTAAGCCGTACCCTAACCCTAACCAATACCCTACGCAGTACCCTCACCCGTACCCTCACCCGTACCCTAAGCCATACCCTAACCCTAACACTAACCCTAACCCTAACCCTAACCCTAAACTACCCTTGATTGCTTTTGCCTCTATTAGATTTCCTAAGCACTAGTGTTTTAAGGAATAGGTTAAACAGAAAATCCTAATGTGATTTTTTTATAATGTGTTTATTCTTTATCTTATCCTAGTGACTAAAATCTTCTCCATGGCTGGATCCCTAATAATATTCCTTTACGTGCTAAGTGGTATCTAGAGAGTGGGATAGGTTTAATAAATACCCTAATCCTAACGTGTACCCTAACCCTACCCCATACCCTAATCCTAACGCGTACCCTAACCCTAACCCATACCCTAACCCTAACGCGTACCCTAACCCTAACCCAAAGCCTAACCCTAACACATACGCTAATCCTAACCCGTACCCTAAACCAATCCCTAACCCTAAAACTAACCCTAACCCTAACCCTAACCCTAACCCATACGCTACGCCGTACCCTCACCCATACCCTAACCCGTATCCTAAGCCGTACCCTAATCCTAAACCTACCCCTAACCTCTACCCTACGCCGTACCCTCACCCGTACCCTAACCCGTACCCAAAGCCTTACCCTAACCCTAACCCTAACCCTCACACATACCCAACGCCGTAACCTAACCCATATCCTAACCCGTATCCTAAGCCGTACCCTAACCCTAACCAATAACCTACGCAGTACCCTCACCAGTAACCTCACCCGTAACCTAAGCCCTACCCTAACCCTAACCCTAACCCTAAACTACCCTTTACTGCTTTTGCCTCCATTAGATTTCCTAAACACTAGTGTTTTAAGGAACAAGTTAAAAAGAAAACCTTATGTGATTTTTTTATAATGTGTTTATTCTTTATCTTATCCTAGTGACTAAAATTTTCTCCATGGCTGAACCCCAAATAATATTCCTTTACGTGCTAAGTGGTATCTAGAGAGTGGGATAGGTTTAATAAATACCCTAATCCTAACGTGTACCCTAAACCTAACCCATACCCTAACCCTAACGCGTACCCTAACCCTAACCAAAACCCTAACCCGAACAAGTATGCTAATCCTAACCCGTACCCTAAACCAATCCCTAACCCTAAAACTAACCCTAACCCTAACCCTAACCCTAACCCTAACCCATAACCTACGCCGTACTCTCACCCGTACCCTAAACCGTATCCTAAGCCGTACCCTAACCCTAACCCTAAACCTAACCCTAACCGCTACCCTACGCCGTACCCTATCCCATACCCTAAGCGGTACCCTAAACCTAACACTAACCCTAAACCTAACCCTAACCCCTACCCTACGCCGTACCCTCACCCGTAACCTATCCCATACCCTAAGCCGTACCCTAACCCTAACACTAACCCTAACTCTAAACCTAACCCCTACCCTACGCCGTACCCTCACCCGTACCCTATCCCATACCCTAAGCCGTACCCTAACCCTAACCCTAACCCTAACCTATACACTACGCCATACCCTGACCCGTACCCTAACCCTTACCCTAAGCCGTACCCTAACCCTAACCCTAACCCTAACCTATACACTACGCCGTACCCTCACCCGTACCCTAAGCCGTATCCTAAGCCGTACCCTAACCCTAACCCTAACCCTAAACTATACCCTACGCCGTACCCTAACCCGTACCCTAACCCGTATTCTAAGCCGTAACCTAACCATAACCAATACCCTACACAGTACCCTCACCCGTACCCTCACCCGTACCCTAAGCCATACCCTAACCCTAACCCTAACCCTAACCTATACACTACACCATACCCTCACCCGTACCCTAACCCGTACCCTAAGCCGTACCCTAACCCTAACCCTAACCCTAAACCATACACTACGCCGTACCCTCACCCGTACCCTAACCCGTATCCTAAGCCGTACCCTAACCCTAACCCTAACCCTAAACTATACCCTACGCCGTAACCTCACCCGTACCCTAACCCGTACCCTAAGCCGTACCCTAACCCTAACCCTAACCCTAACCCTAACCCTAACCCTAACCCTAACCCATACCGTACGCCATACCCTAACACGTACCCTAACCCGTATCCTAAGCCGTACCCTAACCCTAACCAATACCCTACGCAGTATCCTCACCCATTCCCTCACCCGTACCCTAAGCCGTACCCTAACCCTAACCCTAACCCTAACCCGAACCCTAACCCCTACCCTATGCCATACCCTCACCTGTACCCTATCCCATAACCTAAGCCGTACCATAACCCTAACACTAATCCTAACCCTAACCCATAACCTACGCCGTACCCTCACCCGTACCCTAACCCGTATCCTAAGCCGTACCCTAACCCTAACCCTAACCCTAACCCTAACCCATAACCTACGCCGTACCCTCACCCGTACCCTAACACGTACCCTAAGACGTACCGTAACCCTAACCCTAACACTAACCCTAACCCTAACCCACACTCTATGCGGTAACCTAACCCGTACCCTAACACGTATCCTAAGCTGTACCCTAACCCTAACCAATACCCTACGCAGTACCCTCACCCGTACCCTCACCCGTACCCTAAGCCATACCCTAACCCTAACCCTAACCCTAACCCTAACCCCTACCCTACGCCGTACCATCACCCGTACCCTATCCCATACGCTAAGCCGTACCCTAACCCTAACAGTAACACTAACCCTAACCCTAACCCATAACCTACGCCATACCCTCACCCGTACCCTAACCCGTATCCTAAGACGTACCGTAACCCTAACCAATACCCTACGCAGTATCCTTACCCATACCCTCACCCGTACCCTAAGCCGAACCCTAACCCTAAACCTAACCCTAACCCTAACCCATACCCTATGCCATACCCTCACCTGTACCCTATTCCATAACCTAAGCCGTACCCTAACCCTAACCCTAACCCTAACCGTAACCCATACGCTATGCCGTACCTTCACCCGTACCCTAACCCGTATCCTAAGCCGTACCCTAACCCTAACCCTAACCCTAACACTAACCCTAACCCTAACCCTAACCCATACCCTACGCCATACCCTAACCCGTACCCTAACCCGTATCCTAAGCCGTATCCTAAACCTAACCAATACCCTACGCAGTACCCTCACCCGTACCCTCACCCGTACCCTAAGCCGTACCCTAACCCCAACCCTAACCCTAACTCTAACCGTAACCCCTACCCTACGCCGTACCCTCACCCGTACCCTATCCCATACGCTAAGCCGTACCCTAACCCTAACACTAACACTAACCCTAACCCTAACCCTAACCCTAAACCATACCCTATGCCGTACACTCACCCATAACCTAACCCGTACCCTAAGCCGTACCCTAACCCTAACCCTAACCTATACACTATGCCGTACACTCACCCGTACCCTAACCCGTACCCTAAGCCGTACCCTAACTCTAACCCTAACCCTAACCCTAACCCTTACCCATACCCTGCGCCGTACCCTAACCCATACAATAACCTGTATCCTAAGCCTTAACCTAACCCTAACCAATGACCTACACAGTACCCTCACCCGTACCCTAAGCCATACTCTAACCCTAACCCTAACACTAACCCTAATCCTAAACCCTACCCTATGCCGTACCCTCACCCATACCCTATCCCATACCCTAAGCCGTACCCTAACCCTAACACTAACCCTAACCCTAACCCTAACCCTAAACTACCCTTGACTGCTTTTGCCTCCATTAGAATTCCTAAGCACGAGTGTTTTAAGGAACAGGTTAAAAAGAAAATCCTAATGTGATTTTTTTATAATGTGTTTATTCTTTATCTTATCCTAGTTACGAAAATCTTCTCCATGGCTGGACCCTAAATAATATTCCTTTACGTGCTAAGTGGTATCTAGAGAGTGGGATAGGTTTAATAAATACCCTAATCCTAACGTGTACCCTAAACCTAACCCATACCCTAACCCTAACGCGTACCCTAACCCTAACCAAAACCCTAACCCGAACAAGTATGCTAATCCTAAACCTTACCCTAAACCAATCCCTAACCCTAAAACTAACCCTAACCCTAACTCTAACCCTAACCCATAACCTACGCCGTACCCTCACCCGTACCCTAACCCGTACCCTAAGCCGTACCCTAACCCTAACCCTAACCCTAACCCTAACCCTAACCCATACCCTACGCCGTACCCTAAACCGTACCCTAACCCGTATTCTAAGCCGTACCCTAACCATAACCAATACCCTAAACAGTACCCTCACCCGTACCCTAAGCCGTACCCTAACCCTAACCCTAACCCTAACCCCTACCCTACGCCGTACCCTCACCCGTACCCTATCCCATACCCTAAGCCGTACCCTAAACCTAACACTAACCCTAACCCTAAACCTAACCCTAAACTACCCTTGATTGCTTTTGCCTCTATTAGATTTCCTAAGCACTAGTGTTTTAAGGAACAGGTTAAAAAGAAAATACTAATGTGATTTTTTTATAATGTGTTTATTCTTTATCTTATCCTAGTGACTAAAATCTTCTCCATGGCTGTATCCCTAATAATATTCGTTACGTGCTAAGTGGTATCTAGAAAGTGGGATAGGTTTAATAAATACCCTAATCCTAACGTGTACCCTAACCCTAACCCATACCCTAACCCTAACGCGTACCCTAACCCTAACCCAAAAGCTAACCCTAACACGTACGCTAATCCTAACCCGTACCCTAAACCAAACCCTAACCCTAACCCTAACCCTAACCCTTACCCTACACCGTACCCTCACCCGTACCCTAACCCGTACCCTAAGACGTACCCTAACACTAACCCTAACCCATACACTACGCCGTACCCTCACCCGTACCCTAACCCGTATCCTAAGCCGTACCCTAACCCTAACCCTAACCCTAACCCTAACCCTAACCCATACCCTACGCCATACCCTAACCCGTACACTAACCCGTATCCTAAGCCATATCCTAACCCTAACCAATACCCTACGCAGTACCCTCACCCGTACCCTCACCCGTACCCTAAGCCGTACCCTAACCCCAACCCTAACCCTAACTCTAACCCTAACCCCTACCCTACGCCGTACCCTCACCCGTACCCTATCCCATACGCTAAGCCGTACCCTAACCCTAACACTAACACTAACCCTAACCCTAACCCTAACCCATACCCTACGCCGTACCCTCACCCGTAACCTAACCCGTACCCTAAGCCGTACCCTAACCCTAACCCTAACCTATACACTACGCCGTACCCTCACCCGTACCCTAACCCGTACCCTAAGCCGTACCCTAACTCTAACCCTAACCCTAACCCTAACCCTTACCCATACCCTGCACCGTACCCTAACCCATACAATAACCTGTATCCTAAGCCTTAACCTAACCCTAACCAATGACCTACACAGTACCCTCACCCGTACCCTAAGCCATACCCTAACCCTAACCCTAACACTAACCCTAACCCTAACCCCTACCCTACGCCGTACCCTCACCCGTACCCTATCCCATACCCTAAGCCGTACCCTAACCCTAACACTAACCCTAACCCTAACCCTAACCCTAAACTACCCTTGACTGCTTTTGCCTCCATTAGATTTCCTAAGCACTAGTGTTTTAAGGAACAGGTTAAAAAGAAAATCCTAATGTGATTTTTTTATAATGTGTTTATTCTTTATCTTATCCTAGTAACGAAAATCTTCTCCATGGCTGGACCCTAAATAATATTCCTTTACGTGCTAAGTGGTATCTAGAGAGTGGGATAGGTTTAATAAATACCCTAATCCTAACGTGTACCCTAACCCTAACCCTAATGCGTACCCTAACCCTAACCCAAACCCTAACCCTAACACGTACGCTAATCCTCACCCGTACCCTAAACCAATCCCTAACCCTAAAACTAACCCTAACCCTAACCCTAACCCATACGCTACGCCGTACCCTCACCCATACCCTAACCCGTATCCTAAGCCGTACCCTAACCCTAAACCTAACCCTAACCTCTACCCTACGCCGTACCCTCACCCGTACCCTAACCCGTACGCAAAGCCTTACCCTAACCCTAACCCTAACCCTCACCCATACCCAACGCCGTAACCTAACCCATATCCTAACCCGTATCCTAAGCCGTACCCTAACCCTAACCAATAACCTACGCAGTACCCTCACCAGTACCCTCACCGGTATCCTAAGCCCTCCCCTAACCCTAACCCTAACCCTAACCCTAAACTACCCTTTACTGCTTTTGCCTCCATTAGATTTCCTAAACACTAGTGTTTTAAGGAACAGGTTAAAAAGAAAACCTTATGTGATTTTTTTATAATGTCTTTATTCTTTATCTTATCCTAGTGACTAAAATCTTCTCCATGGCTGAACCCCAAATAATATTCCTTTACGTGCTAAATGGTATCTAGAGAGTGGGATAGGTTTAATAAATACCCTAATCCTAAAGTGTACCCTAAACCTAACCCATACCCTAACCCTAACGCGTACCCTAACCCTAACCAAAACCCTAACCCGAACACGTATGCTAATCCTAACCCGTACCCTAAACCAATCCCTAACCCTAAAACTAACCCTAACCCTAACCCTAACCCTAACCCATAACCTACACCGTACCCTCACCCGTACCCTAACCCGTACCCTAAGCCGTACCCTAACCCTAACCCTAAAAAATATGCTACGCCGTACCCTCACCCGTACCCTAACCCGTATCCTAAGCCGTACCCTAACCCTAACCCTAACCCTAAACTATACCCTACGCCGTAACCTCACCCGTACCCTAACCCGTACCCTAAGCCGTACCCTAACCCTAACCCTAACCCTAACCCTAACCCTAACCCTAACCCATACCGTACGCCATACCCTAACACGTACCCTAACCCGTATCCTAAGCCGTACCCTAACCCTAACCAATACCCTACGCAGTATCCTCACCCATAGCCTCACCCGTACCCTAAGCCATACCCTAACCCTAACCCTAACACTAACCCTAACCCTAAACCCTACCCTATGCCGTACCCTCACCCATACCCTATCCCATACCCTAAGCCGTACCCTAACCCTAACACTAACCCTAACCCTAACCCTAACCCTAAACTACCCTTGACTGCTTTTGCCTCCATTAGATTTCCTAAGCACTAGTGTTTTAAGGAACAGGTTAAAAAGAAAATCCTAATGTGATTTTTTTATAATGTGTTTATTCTTTATCTTATCCTAGTAACGAAAATCTTCTCCATGGCTGGACCCTAAATAATATTCCTTTACGTGCTAAGTGGTATCTAGAGAGTGGGATAGGTTTAATAAATACCCTAATCCTAACGTGTACCCTAACCCTAACCCATACCCTAACCCTAACGCGTACCCTAACCCTAACCGAAAACCTAACCCTAACAGGTACGCTAATCCTAACCCGTACCCTAAACCAATCCCTAACCCTAAAACTAACCCTAACCCTAACCCTAACCCTAAACCTTACCCTACGCCGTACCCTCACCCGTACCCTAACCCGTACCCTAAGACGTACCCTAACCCTAACCCTAACCCATACGCTACGCCGTACCCTCACCCGTACCCTAACCCGTATCCTAAGCCGTACCCTAACCCTAACCCTAACCCTAACCCTAACCCTAACCCATACCCTACGCCATACCCTAACCCGTACCCTAACCCGTATCCTAAGCCGTATCCTAACCCTAACCAATACCCTACGCAGTACCCTCACCCGTACCCTCACCCGTACCCTAAGCCGTACCCTAACCCCAACCCTAACCCTAACTCTAACACTAACCCCTACCCTACGCCGTACCCTCACCCGTACCCTATCCCATACGCTAAGCCGTACCCTAACCCTAACACTAACACTAACCCTAACCCTAACCCTAACCCATACCCTACGCCGTACCCTCACCCGTAACCTAACCCGTACCCAAAGCCGTACCCTAACACTAACCCTAACCTATACACTACGCCGTACCCTCACCCGTACCCTAACCCGTACCCTAAGCCGTACCCTAACTCTAACCCTAACCCTAACCCTAACCCTTACCCATACCCTGCGCCGTACCCTAACCCATACAATAACCTGTATCCTAAGCCTTAACCTAACCCTAACCAATGACCTACACAGTACCCTCACCCGTACCCTAAGCCATACCCTAACCCTAACCCTAACACTAACCCTAACCCTAAACCCTACCCTATGCCGTACCCTCACCCATACCCTATCCCATACCCTAAGCCGTACCCTAACCCTAACACTAACCCTAACCCTAACCCTAAACTACCCTTGACTGCTTTTGCCTCCATTAGATTTCCTAAGCACTAGTGTTTTAAGGAACAGGTTAAAAAGAAAATCCTAATGTGATTTTTTTATAATGTGTTTATTCTTTATCTTATCCTAGTAACGAAAATCTTCTCCATGGCTGGACCCTAAATAATATTCCTTTACGTGCTAAGTGGTATCTAGAGAGTGGGATAGGTTTAATAAATACCCTAATCCTAACGTGTACCCTAACCCTAACCCTAATGCGTACCCTAACCCTAACCCAAACCCTAACCCTAACACGTACGCTAATCCTCACCCGTACCCTAAACCAATCCCTAACCCTAAAACTAACCCTAACCCTAACCCTAACCCTAACCCATACGCTACGCCGTACCCTCACCCATACCCTAACCCGTATCCTAAGCCGTACCCTAACCCTAAACCTAACCCTAACCTCTACCCTATGCCGTACCCTCACCCGTACCCTAACCCGTACCCAAAGCCTTACCCTAACCCTAACCCTAACCCTCACCCATACCCAACGCCGTAACCTAACCCATATCCTAACCCGTATCCTAAGCCGTACCCTAACCCTAACCAATAACCTACGCAGTACCCTCACCAGTACCCTCACCGGTATCCTAAGCCCTCCCCTAACCCTAACCCTAACCCTAACCCTAAACTACCCTTTACTGCTTTTGCCTCCATTAGATTTCCTAAACACTAGTGTTTTAAGGAACAGGTTAAAAAGAAAACCTTATGTGATTTTTTTATAATGTGTTTATTCTTTATCTTATCCTAGTGACTAAAATCTTCTCCATGGCTGAACCCCAAATAATAATCCTTTACGTGCTAAGTGGTATCTAGAGAGTGGGATAGGTTTAATAAATACCCTAATCCTAAAGTGTACCCTAAACCTAACCCATACCCTAACCCTAACGCGTACCCTAACCCTAACCAAAACCCTAACCCGAACACGTATGCTAATCCTAACCCGTACCCTAAACCAATCCCTAACCCTAAAACTAACCCTAACCCTAACCCTAACCCTAACCCATAACCTACACCGTACCCTCACCCGTACCCTAACCCGTACCCTAAGCCGTACCCTAACCCTAACCCTAAAACATATGCTACGCCGTACCCTCACCCGTACCCTAACCCGTATCCTAAGCCGTACCCTAACCCTAACCCTAACCCTAAACTATACCCTACGCCGTAACCTCACCCGTACCCTAACCCGTACCCTAAGCCGTACCCTAACCCTAACCCTAACCCTAACCCTAACCCATACCGTACGCCATACCCTAACACGTACCCTAACCCGTATCCTAAGCCGTACCCTAACCCTAACCAATACCCTACGCAGTATCCTCACCCATAGCCTCACCCGTACCCTAAGCCGTACCCTAACCCTAACCCTAACCCTAACCCTAACCCTAACCCCTACCCTATGCCATACCCTCACCTGTACCCTATCCCATAACTTAAGCCGTACCATAACCCTAACACTAACCCTAACCCTAACCCATAACCTACGCCGTACCCTCACCCGTACCCTAACCCGTATCCTAAGCCGTACCCTAACCCTAACCCTAACCCTAACCCTAACCCATAACCTACGCCGTACCCTCACCCGTACCCTAACACATACCCTAAGACGTACCGTAACCCTAACCCTAACACTAACCCTAACCTTAACCCACACTCTACGCCGTACCCTAACCCGTACCCTAACACGTATCCTAAGCCGTACCCTAACCCTAACCAATACCCTACGCAGTACCCTCACCCGTACCCTCACCCGTACCCTAAGCCATACCCTAACCCTAACCCTAACCCTAACCCTAACCCCTACCCTACGCCGTACCCTCACCCATACCCTATCCCATACCCTAAGCCGTACCCTAACCCTAACACTAACCCTAACCCTAACCCTAACCCTAAACTACCCTTGATTGCTTTTGCCTGTATTAGATTTCCTAAACACTAGTGTTTTAAGGAACAGGTTAAAAAGAAAATCCTAATGTGATTTTTTTATAATGTGTTTATTCTTTATCTTATCCTAGTGACTAAAATCTTCTCCATGGCTGGATCCCTAATAATATTCCTTTACGCGCTAAGTGGTATCTAGAGAGTGGGATAGGTTTAATAAATACCCTAATCCTAACGTGTACCCTAACCCTAACCCATACCCTAACCCTAACGCGTACCCTAACCCTAACCGAAAACCTAACCCTAACACGTACGCTAATCCTAACCCGTACCCTAAACCAATCCCTAACCCTAACCCTAACCCTAACCCTAAACCTTACCCTACGCCGTACCCTCACCCGTACCCTAACCCGTACCCTAAGACGTACCCTAACCCTAACCCTAACCCATACGCTACGCCGTACCCTCACCCGTACCCTAACCCGTATCCTAAGCCGTACCCTAACCCTAACCCTAACCCTAACCCTAACCCATACCCTACGCCATACCCTAACCCGTACCCTAACCCGTATCCTAAGCCGTATCCTAACCCTAACCAATACCCTACGCAGTACCCTCACCCATACCCTCACCCGTACCCTAAGCCGTACCCTAACCCCAACCCTAACCCTAACTCTAACCCTAACCCCTACCCTACGCCGTACCCTCACCCGTACCCTATCCCATACGCTAAGCCGTACCCTAACCCTAACACTAACACTAACCCTAACCCTAACCCTAACCCATACCCTACGCCGTACCCTCACCCGTAACCTAACCCGTACCCAAAGCCGTACCCTAACCCTAACCCTAACCTATACACTACGCCGTACCCTCACCCGTACCCTAACCCGTACCCTAAGCCGTACCCTAACTCTAACCCTAACCCTAACCCTAACCCTTACCCATACCCTGCGCCGTACCCTAACCCATACAATAACCTGTATCCTAAGCCTTAACCTAACCCTAACCAATGACCTACACAGTACCCTCACCCGTACCCTAAGCCATACCCTAACCCTAACCCTAACACTAACCCTAACCCTAAACCCTACCCTATGCCGTACCCTCACCCATACCCTATCCCATACCCTAAGCCGTACCCTAACCCTAACACTAACCCTAACCCTAACCCTAACCCTAAACTACCCTTGACTGCTTTTGCCTCCATTAGATTTCCTAAGCACTAGTGTTTTAAGGAACAGGTTAAAAAGAAAATCCTAATGTGATTTTTTTATAATGTGTTTATTCTTTATCTTATCCTAGTAACGAAAATCTTCTCCATGGCTGGACCCTAAATAATATTCCTTTACGTGCTAAGTGGTATCTAGAGAGTGGGATAGGTTTAATAAATACCCTAATCCTAACGTGTACCCTAACCCTAACCCTAATGCGTACCCTAACCCTAACCCAAACCCTAACCCTAACACGTACGCTAATCCTCACCCGTACCCTAAACCAATCCCTAACCCTAAAACTAACCCTAACCCTAACCCTAACCCTAACCCATACGCTACGCCGTACCCTCACCCATACCCTAACCCGTATCCTAAGCCGTACCCTAACCCTAAACCTAACCCTAACCTCTACCCTACGCCGTACCCTCACCCGTACCCTAACCCGTACCCAAAGCCTTACCCTAACCCTAACCCTAACCCTCACCCATACCCAACGCCGTAACCTAACCCATATCCTAACCCGTATCCTAAGCCGTACCCTAACCCTAACCAATAACCTACGCAGTACCCTCACCAGTACCCTCACCGGTATCCTAAGCCCTCCCCTAACCCTAACCCTAACCCTAACCCTAAACTACCCTTTACTGCTTTTGCCTCCATTAGATTTCCTAAACACTAGTGTTTTAAGGAACAGGTTAAAAAGAAAACCTTATGTGATTTTTTTATAATGTGTTTATTCTTTATCTTATCCTAGTGACTAAAATCTTCTCCATGGCTGAACCCCAAATAATATTCCTTTACGTGCTAAGTGGTATCTAGAGAGTGGGATAGGTTTAATAAATACCCTAATCCTAAAGTGTACCCTAAACCTAACCCATACCCTAACCCTAACGCGTACCCTAACCCTAACCAAAACCCTAACCCGAACACGTATGCTAATCCTAACCCGTACCCTAAACCAATCCCTAACCCTAAAACTAACCCTAACCCTAACCCTAACCCTAACCCATAACCTACACCGTACCCTCACCCGTACCCTAACCCGTACCCTAAGCCGTACCCTAACCCTAACCCTAAAACATATGCTACGCCGTACCCTCACCCGTACCCTAACCCGTATCCTAAGCCGTACACTAACCCTAACCCTAACCCTAAACTATACCCTACGCCGTAACCTCACCCGTACCCTAAGCCGTACCCTAAGCCGTACCCTAACCCTAACCCTAACCCTAACCCTAACCCTAACCCTAACCCATACCGTACGCCATACCCTAACACGTACCCTAACCCGTATCCTAAGCCGTACCCTAACCCTAACCAATACCCTACGCAGTATCCTCACCCATAGCCTCACCCGTACCCTAAGCCATACCCTAACCCTAACCCTAACACTAACCCTAACCCTAAACCCTACCCTATGCCGTACCCTCACCCATACCCTATCCCATACCCTAAGCCGTACCCTATCCCTAACACTAACCCTAACCCTAACCCTAACCCTAAACTACCCTTGACTGCTTTTGCCTCCATTAGATTTCCTAAGCACTAGTGTTTTAAGGAACAGGTTAAAAAGAAAATCCTAATGTGATTTTTTTATAATGTGTTTATTCTTTATCTTATCCTAGTAACGAAAATCTTCTCCATGGCTGGACCCTAAATAATATTCCTTTACGTGCTAAGTGGTATCTAGAGAGTGGGATAGGTTTAATAAATACCCTAATCCTAACGTGTACCCTAACCCTAACCCAAACCCTAACCCTAACACGTACGCTAATCCTCACCCGTACCCTAAACCAATCCCTAACCCTAAAACTAACCCTAACCCTAACCCTAACCCTAACCCATACGCTACGCCGTACCCTCACCCATACCCTAACCCGTATCCTAAGCCGTACCCTAACCCTAAACCTAACCCTAACCTCTACCCTATGCCGTACCCTCACCCGTACCCTAACCCGTACCCAAAGCCTTACCCTAACCCTAACCCTAACCCTCACCCATACCCAACGCCGTAACCTAACCCATATCCTAACCCGTATCCTAAGCCGTACCCTAACCCTAACCAATAACCTACGCAGTACCCTCACCAGTACCCTCACCGGTATCCTAAGCCCTCCCCTAACCCTAACCCTAACCCTAACCCTAAACTACCCTTTACTGCTTTTGCCTCCATTAGATTTCCTAAACACTAGTGTTTTAAGGAACAGGTTAAAAAGAAAACCTTATGTGATTTTTTTATAATGTGTTTATTCTTTATCTTATCCTAGTGACTAAAATCTTCTCCATGGCTGAACCCCAAATAATATTCCTTTACGTGCTAAGTGGTATCTAGAGAGTGGGATAGGTTTAATAAATACCCTAATCCTAAAGTGTACCCTAAACCTAACCCATACCCTAATCCTAACGCGTACCCTAACCCTAACCAAAACCCTAACCCGAACACGTATGCTAATCCTAACCCGTACCCTAAACCAATCCCTAACCCTAAAACTAACCCTAACCCTAACCCTAACCCTAACCCATAACCTACACCGTACCCTCACCCGTACCCTAACCCGTACCCTAAGCCGTACCCTAACCCTAACCCTAAAACATATGCTACGCCGTACCCTCACCCGTACCCTAACCCGTATCCTAAGCCGTACCCTAACCCTAACCCTAACCCTAAACTATACCCTACGCCGTAACCTCACCCGTACCCTAACCCCTACCCTAAGCCGTACCCTAACCCTAACCCTAACCCTAACCCTAACCCATACCGTACGCCATACCCTAACACGTACCCTAACCCGTATCCTAAGCCGTACCCTAACCCTAACCAATACCCTACGCAGTATCCTCACCCATAGCCTCACCCGTACCCTAAGCCGTACCCTAACCCTAACCCTAACCCTAACCCTAACCCTAACCCCTACCCTATGCCATACCCTCACCTGTACCCTATCTCATAACTTAAGCCGTACCATAACCCTAACACTAACCCTAACCCTAACCCATAACCTACGCCGTACCCTCACCCGTACCCTAACCCGTATCCTAAGCCGTACCCTAACCCTAACCCTAACCCTAACCCTAACCCATAACCTACGCCGTACCCTCACCCGTACCCTAACACATACCCTAAGACGTACCGTAACCCTAACCCTAACACTAACCCTAACCTTAACCCACACTCTACGCCGTACCCTAACCCGTACCCTAACACGTATCCTAAGCCGTACCCTAACCCTAACCAATACCCTACGCAGTACCCTCACCCGTACCCTCACCCGTACCCTAAGCCATACCCTAACCCTAACCCTAACCCTAACCCTAACCCCTACCCTACGCCGTACCCTCACCCATACCCTATCCCATACCCTAAGCCGTACCCTAACCCTAACACTAACCCTAACCCTAACCCTAACCCTAAACTACCCTTGATTGCTTTTGCCTGTATTAGATTTCCTAAACACTAGTGTTTTAAGGAACAGGTTAAAAAGAAAATCCTAATGTGATTTTTTTATAATGTGTTTATTCTTTATCTTATCCTAGTGACTAAAATCTTCTCCATGGCTGGATCCCTAATAATATTCCTTTACGCGCTAAGTGGTATCTAGAGAGTGGGATAGGTTTAATAAATACCCTAATCCTAACGTGTACCCTAACCCTAACCCATACCCTAACCCTAACGCGTACCCTAACCCTAACCCAAAACCTAACCCTAACACGTACGCTAATCCTAACCCGTACCCTAAACCAATCCCTAACCCTAAAACTAACCCTAACCCTAACCCTAACCCTAAACCTTACCCTACGCCGTACCCTCACCCGTACCCTAACCCGTACCCTAAGACGTACCCTAACCCTAACCCTAACCCATACGCTATGCCGTACCCTCAGCCGTACCCTAACCCGTATCCTAAGCCATACCCTAACCCTAACCCTAACCCTAACCCTAACCCTAACCCATACCCTATGCCATACCCTAACCCGTACCCTAACCCGTATCCTAAGCCGTATCCTAACCCTAACCAATACCCTACGCAGTACCCTCACCCGTACCCTCACCCGTACCCTAAGCCGTACCCTAACCCCAACCCTAACCCTAACTCTAACCCTAACCCCTACCCTACGCCGTACCCTCACCCGTACCCTATCCCATACGCTAAGCCGTACCCTAACCCTAACACTAACACTAACCCTAACCCTAACCCTAACCCATACCCTACGCCGTACCCTCACCCGTAACCTAACCCGTACCCAAAGCCGTACCCTAACCCTAACCCTAACCTATACACTACGCCGTACCCTCACCCGTACCCTAACCCGTACCCTAAGCCGTACCCTAACTCTAACCCTAACCCTAACCCTAACCCTTACCCATACCCTGCGCCGTACCCTAACCCATACAATAACCTGTATCCTAAGCCTTAACCTAACCCTAACCAATGACCTACACAGTACCCTCACCCGTACCCTAAGCCATACCCTAACCCTAACCCTAACACTAACCCTAACCCTAAACCCTACCCTATGCCGTACCCTCACCCATACCCTATCCCATACCCTAAGCCGTACCCTAACCCTAACACTAACCCTAACCCTAACCCTAACCCTAAACTACCCTTGACTGCTTTTGCCTCCATTAGATTTCCTAAGCACTAGTGTTTTAAGGAACAGGTTAAAAAGAAAATCCTAATGTGATTTTTTTATAATGTGTTTATTCTTTATCTTATCCTAGTAACGAAAATCTTCTCCATGGCTGGACCCTAAATAATATTCCTTTACGTGCTAAGTGGTATCTAGAGAGTGGGATAGGTTTAATAAATACCCTAATCCTAACGTGTACCCTAACCCTAACCCTAATGCGTACCCTAACCCTAACCCAAACCCTAACCCTAACACGTACGCTAATCCTCACCCGTACCCTAAACCAATCCCTAACCCTAAAACTAACCCTAACCCTAACCCTAACCCTAACCCATACGCTACGCCGTACCCTCACCCATACCCTAACCCGTATCCTAAGCCGTACCCTAACCCTAAACCTAACCCTAACCTCTACCCTACGCCGTACCCTCACCCGTACCCTAACCCGTACCCAAAGCCTTACCCTAACCCTAACCCTAACCCTCACCCATACCCAACGCCGTAACCTAACCCATATCCTAACCCGTATCCTAAGCCGTACCCTAACCCTAACCAATAACCTACGCAGTACCCTCACCAGTACCCTCACCGGTATCCTAAGCCCTCCCCTAACCCTAACCCTAACCCTAACCCTAAACTACCCTTTACTGCTTTTGCCTCCATTAGATTTCCTAAACACTAGTGTTTTAAGGAACAGGTTAAAAAGAAAACCTTATGTGATTTTTTTATAATGTGTTTATTCTTTATCTTATCCTAGTGACTAAAATCTTCTCCATGGCTGAACCCCAAATAATATTCCTTTACGTGCTAAGTGGTATCTAGAGAGTGGGATAGGTTTAATAAATACCCTAATCCTAACGTGTACCCTAACCCTAACCCATACCCTAACCCTAACGCGTACCCTAACCCTAACCGAAAACCTAACCCTAACACGTACGCTAATCCTAACCCGTACCCTAAACCAATCCCTAACCCTAAAACTAACCCTAACCCTAACCCTAACCCTAAACCTTACCCTACGCCGTACCCTCACCCGTACCCTAACCCGTACCCTAAGACGTACCCTAACCCTAACCCTAACCCATACGCTATGCCGTACCCTCAGCCGTACCCTAACCCGTATCCTAAGCCATACCCTAACCCTAACCCTAACCCTAACCCTAACCCTAACCCATACCCTATGCCATACCCTAACCCGTACCCTAACCCGTATCCTAAGCCGTATCCTAACCCTAACCAATACCCTACGCAGTACCCTCACCCGTACCCTCACCCGTACCCTAAGCCGTACCCTAACCCCAACCCTAACCCTAACTCTAACCCTAACCCCTACCCTACGCCGTACCCTCACCCGTACCCTATCCCATACGCTAAGCCGTACCCTAACCCTAACACTAACACTAACCCTAACCCTAACCCTAACCCATACCCTACGCCGTACCCTCACCCGTAACCTAACCCGTACCCAAAGCCGTACCCTAACCCTAACCCTAACCTATACACTACGCCGTACCCTCACCCGTACCCTAACCCGTACCCTAAGCCGTACCCTAACTCTAACCCTAACCCTAACCCTAACCCTTACCCATACCCTGCGCCGTACCCTAACCCATACAATAACCTGTATCCTAAGCCTTAACCTAACCCTAACCAATGACCTACACAGTACCCTCACCCGTACCCTAAGCCATACCCTAACCCTAACCCTAACACTAACCCTAACCCTAAACCCTACCCTATGCCGTACCCTCACCCATACCCTATCCCATACCCTAAGCCGTACCCTAACCCTAACACTAACCCTAACCCTAACCCTAACCCTAAACTACCCTTGACTGCTTTTGCCTCCATTAGATTTCCTAAGCACTAGTGTTTTAAGGAACAGGTTAAAAAGAAAATCCTAATGTGATTTTTTTATAATGTGTTTATTCTTTATCTTATCCTAGTAACGAAAATCTTCTCCATGGCTGGACCCTAAATAATATTCCTTTACGTGCTAAGTGGTATCTAGAGAGTGGGATAGGTTTAATAAATACCCTAATCCTAACGTGTACCCTAACCCTAACCCTAATGCGTACCCTAACCCTAACCCAAACCCTAACCCTAACACGTACGCTAATCCTCACCCGTACCCTAAACCAATCCCTAACCCTAAAACTAACCCTAACCCTAACCCTAACCCTAACCCATACGCTACGCCGTACCCTCACCCATACCCTAACCCGTATCCTAAGCCGTACCCTAACCCTAAACCTAACCCTAACCTCTACCCTACGCCGTACCCTCACCCGTACCCTAACCCGTACCCAAAGCCTTACCCTAACCCTAACCCTAACCCTCACCCATACCCAACGCCGTAACCTAACCCATATCCTAACCCGTATCCTAAGCCGTACCCTAACCCTAACCAATAACCTACGCAGTACCCTCACCAGTACCCTCACCGGTATCCTAAGCCCTCCCCTAACCCTAACCCTAACCCTAACCCTAAACTACCCTTTACTGCTTTTGCCTCCATTAGATTTCCTAAACACTAGTGTTTTAAGGAACAGGTTAAAAAGAAAACCTTATGTGATTTTTTTATAATGTGTTTATTCTTTATCTTATCCTAGTGACTAAAATCTTCTCCATGGCTGAACCCCAAATAATATTCCTTTACGTGCTAAGTGGTATCTAGAGAGTGGGATAGGTTTAATAAATACCCTAATCCTAAAGTGTACCCTAAACCTAACCCATACCCTAACCCTAACGCGTACCCTAACCCTAACCAAAACCCTAACCCGAACACGTATGCTAATCCTAACCCGTACCCTAAACCAATCCCTAACCCTAAAACTAACCCTAACCCTAACCCTAACCCTAACCCATAACCTACACCGTACCCTCACCCGTACCCTAACCCGTACCCTAAGCCGTACCCTAACCCTAACCCTAAAACATATGCTACGCCGTACCCTCACCCGTACCCTAACCCGTATCCTAAGCCGTACCCTAACCCTAACCCTAACCCTAAACTATACCCTACGCCGTAACCTCACCCGTACCCTAAGCCGTACCCTAAGCCGTACCCTAACCCTAACCCTAACCCTAACCCTAACCCTAACCCTAACCCATACCGTACGCCATACCCTAACACGTACCCTAACCCGTATCCTAAGCCGTACCCTAACCCTAACCAATACCCTACGCAGTATCCTCACCCATAGCCTCACCCGTACCCTAAGCCATACCCTAACCCTAACCCTAACACTAACCCTAACCCTAAACCCTACCCTATGCCGTACCCTCACCCATACCCTATCCCATACCCTAAGCCATACCCTAACCCTAACACTAACCCTAACCCTAACCCTAACCCTAAACTACCCTTGACTGCTTTTGCCTCCATTAGATTTCCTAAGCACTAGTGTTTTAAGGAACAGGTTAAAAAGAAAATCCTAATGTGATTTTTTTATAATGTGTTTATTCTTTATCTTATCCTAGTAACGAAAATCTTCTCCATGGCTGGACCCTAAATAATATTCCTTTACGTGCTAAGTGGTATCTAGAGAGTGGGATAGGTTTAATAAATACCCTAATCCTAACGTGTACCCTAACCCTAACCCAAACCCTAACCCTAACACGTACGCTAATCCTCACCCGTACCCTAAACCAATCCCTAACCCTAAAACTAACCCTAACCCTAACCCTAACCCTAACCCATACGCTACGCCGTACCCTCACCCATACCCTAACCCGTATCCTAAGCCGTACCCTAACCCTAAACCTAACCCTAACCTCTACCCTACGCCGCACCCTCACCCGTACCCTAACCCGTACCCAAAGCCTTACCCTAACCCTAACCCTAATCCTCACCCATACCCAACGCCGTAACCTAACCCATATCCTAACCCGTATCCTAAGCCGTACCCTAACCCTAACCAATAACCTACGCAGTACCCTCACCAGTACCCTCACCGGTATCCTAAGCCCTACCCTAACCCTAACCCTAACCCTAACCCTAAACTACCCTTTACTGCTTTTGCCTCCATTAGATTTCCTAAACACTAGTGTTTTAAGGAACAGGTTAAAAAGAAAACCTTATGTGATTTTTTTATAATGTGTTTATTCTTTATCTTATCCTAGTGACTAAAATCTTCTCCATGGCTGAACCCCAAATAATATTCCTTTACGTGCTAAGTGGTATCTAGAGAGTGGGATAGGTTTAATAAATACCCTAATCCTAAAGTGTACCCTAAACCTAACCCATACCCTAACCCTAACGCGTACCCTAACCCTAACCAAAACCCTAACCCGAACACGTATGCTAATCCTAACCCGTACCCTAAACCAATCCCTAACCCTAAAACTAACCCTAACCCTAACCCTAACCCTAACCCATAACCTACACCGTACCCTCACCCGTACCCTAACCCGTACCCTAAGCCGTACCCTAACCCTAACCCTAAACCATATGGTATGCCGTACCCTCACCCGTACCCTAACCCGTACCCTAAGCCGTACCCTAACCCTAACCCTAACCCTAAACTATACCCTACGCCGTAACCTCACCCGTACCCTAACCCGTACCCTAAGCCGTACCCTAACCCTAACCCTAACCCTAACCCTAACCCTAACCCTAACCCATACCGTACGCCATACCCTAACACGTACCCTAACCCGTATCCTAAGCCGTACCCTAACCCTAACCAATACCCTACGCAGTATCCTCACCCATAGCCTCACCCGTGCCCTAAGCCGTACCCTAACCCTAACCCTAACCCTAACCCTAACCCTAACACCTACCCTATGCCATACCCTCACCTGTACCCTATCCCATAACCTAAGCCGTACCATAACCCTAACACTAACCCTAACCCTAACCCATAACCTACGCCGTACCCTCACCCGTACCCTAACCCGTATCCTAAGCCGTACCCTAACCCTAACCCTAACCCTAACCCTAACCCATAACCTACGCCGTACCCTCACCCGTACCCTAACACGTACCCTAAGAAGTACCGTAACCCTAACCCTAACACTAACCCTAACCCTAACCCACACTCTACGCCGTACCCTAACCCGTACCCTAACACGTATCCTAAGCCGTACCCTAACCCTAAGCAATACCCTACGCAGTACCCTCACCCGTACCCTCACCCGTACCCTATCCCATACCCTAAGCCGTACCCTAACCCATACCCTAAGCCGTACCCTAACCCTAACACTAACCCTAACCCTAACCCTAACCCTAAACTACCCTTGATTGCTTTTGCCTCTATTAGATTTCCTAAGCACTAGTGTTTTAAGGAACAGGTTAAAAAGAAAATCCTAATGTGATTTTTTTATAATGTGTTTATTCTTTATCTTATCCTAGTGACTAAAATCTTCTCCATGGCTGGATCCCTAATAATATTCCTTTACGTGCTAAGTGGTATCTAGAGAGTGGGATAGGTTTAATAAATACCCTAATCCTAACGTGTACCCTAACCCTAACCCATACCCTAACCCTAACGCGTACCCTAACCCTAACCGAAAACCTAACCCTAACACGTACGCTAATCCTAACCCGTACCCTAAACCAATCCCTAACCCTAAAACTAACCCTAACCCTAACCCTAACCCTAAACCTTACCCTACGCCGTACCCTCACCCGTACCCTAACCCGTACCCTAAGACGTACCCTAACCCTAACCCTAACCCATACGCTACGCCGTACCCTCAGCCGTACCCTAACCCGTATCCTAAGCCGTACCCTAACCCTAACCCTAACCCTAACCCTAACCCTAACCCATACCCTATGCCATACCCTAACCCGTACCCTAACCCGTATCCTAAGCCGTATCCTAACCCTAACCAATACCCTACGCAGTACCCTCACCCGTACCCTCACCCGTACCCTAAGCCGTACCCTAACCCCAACCCTAACCCTAACTCTAACCCTAACCCCTACCCTACGCCGTACCCTCACCCGTACCCTATCCCATACGCTAAGCCGTACCCTAACCCTAACACTAACACTAACCCTAACCCTAACCCTAACCCATACCCTACGCCGTACCCTCACCCGTAACCTAACCCGTACCCAAAGCCGTACCCTAACCCTAACCCTAACCTATACACTACGCCGTACCCTCACCCGTACCCTAACCCGTACCCTAAGCCGTACCCTAACTCTAACCCTAACCCTAACCCTAACACTTACCCATACCCTGCGCCGTACCCTAACCCATACAATAACCTGTATCCTAAGCCTTAACCTAACCCTAACCAATGACCTACACAGTACCCTCACCCGTACCCTAAGCCATACCCTAACCCTAACCCTAACACTAACCCTAACCCTAAACCCTACCCTATGCCGTACCCTCACCCATACCCTATCCCATACCCTAAGCCGTACCCTAACCCTAACACTAACCCTAACCCTAACCCTAACCCTAAACTACCCTTGACTGCTTTTGCCTCCATTAGATTTCCTAAGCACTAGTGTTTTAAGGAACAGGTTAAAAAGAAAATCCTAATGTGATTTTTTTATAATGTGTTTATTCTTTATCTTATCCTAGTAACGAAAATCTTCTCCATGGCTGGACCCTAAATAATATTCCTTTACGTGCTAAGTGGTATCTAGAGAGTGGGATAGGTTTAATAAATACCCTAATCCTAACGTGTACCCTAACCCTAACCCTAATGCGTACCCTAACCCTAACCCAAACCCTAACCCTAACACGTACGCTAATCCTCACCCGTACCCTAAACCAATCCCTAACCCTAAAACTAACCCTAACCCTAACCCTAACCCTAACCCATACGCTACGCCGTACCCTCACCCATACCCTAACCCGTATCCTAAGCCGTACCCTAACCCTAAACCTAACCCTTACCTCTACCCTACGCCGTACCCTCACCCGTACCCTAACCCGTACCCAAAGCCTTACCCTAACCCTAACCCTAACCCTCACCCATACCCAACGCCGTAACCTAACCCATATCCTAACCCGTATCCTAAGCCGTACCCTAACCCTAACCAATAACCTACGCAGTACCCTCACCAGTACCCTCACCGGTATCCTAAGCCCTCCCCTAACCCTAACCCTAACCCTAACCCTAAACTACCCTTTACTGCTTTTGCCTCCATTAGATTTCCTAAACACTAGTGTTTTAAGGAACAGGTTAAAAAGAAAACCTTATGTGATTTTTTTATAATGTGTTTATTCTTTATCTTATCCTAGTGACTAAAATCTTCTCCATGGCTGAACCCCAAATAATATTCCTTTACGTGCTAAGTGGTATCTAGAGAGTGGGATAGGTTTAATAAATACCCTAATCCTAAAGTGTACCCTAAACCTAACCCATACCCTAACCCTAACGCGTACCCTAACCCTAACCAAAACCCTAACCCGAACACGTATGCTAATCCTAACCCGTACCCTAAACCAATCCCTAACCCTAAAACTAACCCTAACCCTAACCCTAACCCTAACCCATAACCTACACCGTACCCTCACCCGTACCCTAACCCGTACCCTAAGCCGTACCCTAACCCTAACCCTAAAACATATGCTACGCCGTACCCTCACCCGTACCCTAACCCGTATCCTAAGCCGTACCCTAACCCTAACCCTAACCCTAAACTATACCCTACGCCGTAACCTCACCCGTACCCTAACCCGTACCCTAAGCCGTACCCTAACCCTAACCCTAACCCTAACCCTAACCCTAACCCTAACCCATACCGTACGCCATACCCTAACACGTACCCTAACCCGTATCCTAAGCCGTACCCTAACCCTAACCAATACCCTACGCAGTATCCTCACCCATAGCCTCACCCGTACCCTAAGCCGTACCCTAACCCTAACCCTAACCCTAACCGTAACCCTAACCCAAACCCATACCCTATGCCATACCCTCACCTGTACCCTATCCCATAACCTAAGCCGTACCATAACCCTAACACTAACCCTAACCCTAACCCATAACCAACGCCGTACCCTCACCCGTACCCTAACCCGTATCCTAAGCCGTACCCTAACCCTAACGCTAACCCTAACCCTAACCCATAACCTACGCCGTACCCTCACCCGTAACCTAACACGTACCCTAAGAAGTACCGTAACCCTAACCCTAACACTAACCCTAACCCTAACCCACACTCTACGCCGTACCCTAACCCGTACCCTAACACGTATCCTAAGCCGTACCCTAACCCTAAGCAATACCCTACGCAGTACCCTCAACCGTACCCTCACCCGTACCCTAAGCCATACCCTAACCATAGCCCTAAGCCTAACCCTAACACCTACCCTACGCCGTACCCTCACCCGTACCCTATCCCATACCCTAAGCCGTACCCTAACCCTAACACTAACCCTAACCCTAACCCTAACCCTAAACTACCCTTGATTGCTTTTGCCTCTATTAGATTTCCTAAGCACTAGTGTTTTAAGGAACAGGTTAAAAAGAAAATCCTAATGTGATTTTTTTATAATGTGTTTATTCTTTATCTTATCCTAGTGACTAAAATCTTCTCCATGGCTGGATCCCTAATAATATTCCTTTACGTGCTAAGTGGTATCTAGAGAGTGGGATAGGTTTAATAAATACCCTAATCCTAACGTGTACCCTAACTCTAACCCATACCCTAACCCTAACGCGTACCCTAACCCTAACCGAAAACCTAACCCTAACACGTACGCTAATCCTAACCCGTACCCTAAACCAATCCCTAACCCTAAAACTAACCCTAACCCTAACCCTAACCCTAAACCTTACCCTACGCCGTACCCTCACCCGTACCCTAACCCGTACCCTAAGACGTACCCTAACCCTAACCCTAACCCATACGCTACGCCGTACCCTCACCCGTACCCTAACCCGTATCCTAAGCCGTACCCTAACCCTAACCCTAACCCTAACCCTAACCCTAACCCATACCCTATGCCATACCCTAACCCGTATCCTAAGCCGTATCCTAACCCTAACCAATACCCTACGCAGTACCCTCACCCGTACCCTCACCCGTACCCTAAGCCGTACCCTAACCCCAACCCTAACCCTAACTCTAACCCTAACCCATACCCTACGCCGTACCCTCACCCGTAACCTAACCCGTACCCAAAGCCGTACCCTAACCCTAACCCTAACCTATACACTACGCCGTACCCTCACCCGTACCCTAACCCGTACCCTAAGCCGTACCCTAACTCTAACCCTAACCCTAACCCTAACCCTTACCCATACCCTGCGCCGTACCCTAACCCATACAATAACCTGTATCCTAAGCCTTAACCTAACCCTAACCAATGACCTACACAGTACCCTCACCCGTACCCTAAGCCATACCCTAACCCTAACCCTAACACTAACCCTAACCCTAAACCCTACCCTATGCCGTACCCTCACCCATACCCTATCCCATACCCTAAGCCGTACCCTAACCCTAACACTAACCCTAACCCTAACCCTAACCCTAAACTACCCTTGACTGCTTTTGCCTCCATTAGATTTCCTAAGCACTAGTGTTTTAAGGAACAGGTTAAAAAGAAAATCCTAATGTGATTTTTTTATAATGTGTTTATTCTTTATCTTATCCTAGTAACGAAAATCTTCTCCATGGCTGGACCCTAAATAATATTCCTTTACGTGCTAAGTGGTATCTAGAGAGTGGGATAGGTTTAATAAATACCCTAATCCTAACGTGTACCCTAACCCTAACCCTAATGCGTACCCTAACCCTAACCCAAACCCTAACCCTAACACGTACGCTAATCCTCACCCGTACCCTAAACCAATCCCTAACCCTAAAACTAACCCTAACCCTAACCCTAACCCTAACCCATACGCTACGCCGTACCCTCACCCATACCCTAACCCGTATCCTAAGCCGTACCCTAACCCTAAACCTAACCCTAACCTCTACCCTACGCCGTACCCTCACCCGTACCCTAACCCGTACCCAAAGCCTTACCCTAACCCTAACCCTAACCCTCACCCATACCCAACGCCGTAAGCTAACTCATATCCTAACCCGTATCCTAAGCCGTACCCTAACCCTAACCAATAACCTACGCAGTACCCTCACCAGTACCCTCACCGGTATCCTAAGCCCTCCCCTAACCCTAACCCTAACCCTAACCCTAAACTACCCTTTACTGCTTTTGCCTCCATTAGATTTCCTAAACACTAGTGTTTTAAGGAACAGGTTAAAAAGAAAACCTTATGTGATTTTTTTATAATGTGTTTATTCTTTATCTTATCCTAGTGACTAAAATCTTCTCCATGGCTGAACCCCAAATAATATTCCTTTACGTGCTAAGTGGTATCTAGAGAGTGGGATAGGTTTAATAAATACCCTAATCCTAAAGTGTACCCTAAACCTAACCCATACCCTAACCCTAACGCGTACCCTAACCCTAACCAAAACCCTAACCCGAACACGTATGCTAATCCTAACCCGTACCCTAAACCAATCCCTAACCCTAAAACTAACCCTAACCCTAACCCTAACCCTAACCCATAACCTACACCGTACCCTCACCCGTACCCTAACCCGTACCCTAAGCCGTACCCTAACCCTAACCCTAAAACATATGCTACGCCGTACCCTCACCCGTACCCTAACCCGTATCCTAAGCCGTACCCTAACCCTAACCCTAACCCTAAACTATACCCTACGCCGTAACCTCACCCGTACCCTAACCCGTACCCTAAGCCGTACCCTAACCCTAACCCTAACCCTAACCCTAACCCTAACCCTAACCCATACCGTACGCCATACCCTAACACGTACCCTAACCCGTATCCTAAGCCGTACCCTAACCCTAACCAATACCCTACGCAGTATCCTCACCCATAGCCTCACCCGTACCCTAAGCCGTACCCTAACCCTAACCCTAACCCTAACCCTAACCCTAACCCCTACCCTATGCCATACCCTCACCTGTACCCTATCCCATAACCTAAGCCGTACCATAACCCTAACACTAACCCTAACCCTAACCCATACCCTACGCCGTACCCTCACCCGTACCCTAACCCGTATCCTAAGCCGTACCCTAACCCTAACCCTAACCCTAACCCTAACCCATAACCTACGCCGTACCCTCACCCCTACCCTAACACATACCCTAAGACGTACCGTAACCCTAACCCTAACACTAACCCTAACCTTAACCCACACTCTACGCCGTACCCTAACCCGTACCCTAACACGTATCCTAAGCCTTACCCTAACCCTAACCAATACCCTATGCAGTACCCTCACCCGTACCCTCACCCGTACCCTAAGCCATACCCTAACCCTAACCCTAACCGTAACCCTAACCCCTACCCTACGCCGTACCCTCACCCGTACCCTATCCCATACCCTAAGCCGTACCCTAACCCTAACACTAACCCTAACCCTAACCCTAACCCTAAACTACCCTTGATTGCTTTTGCCTGTATTAGATTTCCTAAACACTAGTGTTTTAAGGAACAGGTTAAAAAGAAAATCCTAATGTGATTTTTTTATAATGTGTTTATTCTTTATCTTATCCTAGTGACTAAAATCTTCTCCATGGCTGGATCCCTAATAATATTCCTTTACGTGCTAAGTGGTATCTAGAGAGTGGGATAGGTTTAATAAATACCCTAATCCTAACGTGTACCCTAACCCTAACCCATACCCTAACCCTAACGCATACCCTAACCCTAACCGAAAACCTAACCCTAACACGTACGCTAATCCTAACCCGTACCCTAAACCAATCCCTAACCCTAAAACTAACCCTAACCCTAACCCTAACCCTAAACCTTACCCTACGCCGTACCCTCACCCGTCCCCTAACCCGTACCCTAAGACGTACCCTAACCCTAACCCTAACCCATACGCTACGCCGTACCCTCACCCGTACCCTAACCCGTATCCTAAGCCGTACCCTAACCCTAACCCTAACCCTAACCCTAACCCTAACCCATACCCTACGCCATACCCTAAACCGTACCCTAACCCGTACCCTAACCCTAACCTTAACCCTAACCCTAACTCTAACCCATACCCTACGCCATACCCTAACCCGTACCCTAACCCGTATCCTAAGCCGTATCCTAACCCTAACCAATACCCTACGCAGTACCCTCACCCGTACCCTCACCCGTACCCTAAGCCGTACCCTAACCCCAACCCTAACCCTAACTCTAACCCTAACCCCTACCCTACGCCGTACCCTCACCCGTACCCTATCCCATACGCTAAGCCGTACCCTAACCCTAACACTAACACTAACCCTAACCCTAACCCTAACCCATACCCTACGCCGTACCCTCACCCGTAACCTAACCCGTACCCAAAGCCGTACCCTAACCCTAACCCTAACCTATACACTACGCCGTACCCTCACCCGTACCCTAACCCGTACCCTAAGCCGTACCCTAACTCTAACCCTAACCCTAACCCTAACCCTTACCCATACCCTGCGCCGTACCCTAACCCATACAATAACCTGTATCCTAAGCCTTAACCTAACCCTAACCAATGACCTACACAGTACCCTCACCCGTACCCTAAGCCATACCCTAACCCTAACCCTAACACTAACCCTAACCCTAAACCCTACCCTATGCCGTACCCTCACCCATACCCTATCCCATACCCTAAGCCGTACCCTAACCCTAACACTAACCCTAACCCTAACCCTAACCCTAAACTACCCTTGACTGCTTTTGCCTCCATTAGATTTCCTAAGCACTAGTGTTTTAAGGAACAGGTTAAAAAGAAAATCCTAATGTGATTTTTTTATAATGTGTTTATTCTTTATCTTATCCTAGTGACGAAAATATTCTCCATGGCTGGACCCTAAATAATATTCCTTTACGTGCTAAGTGGTATCTAGAGAGTGGGATAGGTTTAATAAATACCCTAATCCTAACGTGTACCCTAACCCTAACCCATACCCTAACCCTAATGCATACCCTAACTCTAACCCAAACCCTAACCCTAACACGTACGCTAATCCTAACCCGTACCCTAAACCAATCCCTAACCCTAAAACTAACCCTAACCCTAACCCTAACCCTAACCCATACGCTACGCCGTACCCTCACCCATACCCTAACCCGTATCCTAAGCCGTACCCTAATCCTAAACCTAACCCTAACCTCTACCCTACGCCGTACCCTCCCCCGTACCCTAACCCGTACCCAAAGCCTTACCCTAACCCTACCCCTAACCCTCACCCATACCCAATGCCGTAACCTAACCCATATCCTAACCCGTATCCTAAGCCGTACCCTAACCCTAACCAATAACCTACGCAGTACCCTCACCAGTACCCTCACCCGTATCCTAAGCCCTACCCTAACCCTAACCCTAACCCTAACCCTAAAATACCCTTTACTGCTTTTGCCTCCATTAGATTTCCTAAACACTAGTGTTTTAAGGAACAGGTTAAAAAGAAAACCTTATGTGATTTTTTTATAATGTGTTTATTCTTTATCTTATCCTAGTGACTAAAATCTTCTCCATGGCTGAACCCCAAATAATATTCCTTTACGTGCTAAGTGGTATCTAGAGAGTGGGATAGGTTTAATAAATACCCTAATCCTAAAGTGTACCCTAAACCTAACCCATACCCTAACCCTAACGCGTACCCTAACCCTAACCAAAACCCTAACCCGAACAGGTATGCTAATCCTAACCCGTACCCTAAACCAATCCCTAACCCTAAAACTAACCCTAACCCTAACCCTAACCCATAACCTACACCGTACCCTCACCCGTACCCTAACCCGTACCCTAAGCCGTACCCTAACCCTAACCCTAACCCTAAACTATACCCTACGCCGTAACCTCACCCGTACCCTAACCCGTACCCTAAGCCGTACCCTAACCCTAACCCTAACCCTAACCCTGACCCTAACCCTAACCCATACCGTACGCCATACCCTAACACGTACCCTAACCCGTATCCTAAGCCGTACCCTAACCCTAACCAATATCCTACGCAGTATCCTCACCCATACCCTCACCCGTACCCTAAGCCATACCCTAACCCTAACCCTAACCCTAACCCCTACCCTATGCCATACCCTCAGCTGTACCCTATCCCATAACCTAAGCCGTACCATAACCCTAACACTAACCCTAACCCTAACCCATAACCTACGCCGTACCCTCACCCGTACCCTAACCCGTATCCTAAGCCATACCCTAACCCTAACCCTAACCCTAACCCTAACCCATAACCTACGCCGTACCCTCACCCGTACCCTAACACGTACCCTAAGACGTACCGTAACCCTAACCCTAACACTAACCCTAACCCTAACCCACACTCTACGCCGTACCCTAACCCGTACCCTAACACGTATCCTAAGCCGTACCCTAACCCTAACCAATACCCTACGCAATACCCTCACCCGTACCCTCACCCGTACCCTAAACCATACCCTAACCATAACCCTAACCCTAAACCTAACCCCTACCCTACGCCGTACCCTCACCCGTACCCTATCCCATACCCTAAGCCGTACCCTAACCCTAACACTAACCCTAACCCTAACCCTAACCCTAAACTACCCTTGATGGCTTTTGCCTCTATTAGATTTCCTAAGCACTAGTGTTTTAAGGAACAGCTTAAAAAGAAAATCCTAATGTGATTTTTTTATAATGTGTTTATTCTTTATCTTATCCTAGTGACTAAAATCTTCTCCATGGCTGGATCCCTAATAATATTCCTTTACGTGCTAATTGGTATCTAGAGAGTGGGATAGGTTTAATAAATACCCTAATCCTAACGTGTACCCTAACCCTAACCCATACCCTAACCCTAACGCGTACCCTAACCCTAACCCAAAACCTAACCCTAACACGTACGCTAATCCTAACCCGTACCCTAAACCAAACCCTAACCCTAAAACTAACCCTAACCCTAACCCTAACCCTAAACCTTACCCTACGCCGTACCCTCACCCGTACCCTAACCCGTAGCCTAAGACGTACACTAACCCTAAACCTTACCCTAACCTCTACCCTACGCCGTACCCTCACCCGTACCCTAACCCGTACCCTAAGCCGTACCCTAACCCTAACCCTAACCCTAACCCATACGCTATGCCGCACCCTCACCCATACCCTAACCCGTATCCTAAGCCGTACCCTAACCCTAACCCTAATCCTAACCGCTACCCTACGCCATACCCTATCCCATACCCTAAGCGGTACCCTAAACCTAACACTAACCCTAAACCTAACCCTAACACCTACCCTACGCCGTACCCTCACCGTAACCTATCCCATACCCTAAGCCGTACCCTAACCCTAACACTAACCCTAACCCTAAACCTAACCCCTACCCTACGCCGTACCCTCACCCGTACCCTATCCCATACCCTAAGCCGTACCCTAACCCTAACCCTAACCCTAACCTATACACTACGCCGCCGTACCCTCACCCGTACCCTAACCCGTACCCTAAGCCGTACCCTAACCCTAACCCTAACCCTAACCCTAACCCTAACCCATACCCTACGCCGTACCCTAAACCGTACCCTAACCCGTATTCTAAGCCGTACCCTAACTATAACCAATACCCTACACAGTACCCTCACCCGTACCCTCACCCGTACCCTAAGCCATACCCTAACCCTAACCCTAACCCTAACCTATACACTACGCCATACCCTCACCCGTACCCTAACCCGTACCCTAAGCCGTACCCTAACCCTAACCCTAACCCTAAACTATACCCTACGCCGTAACCTCACCCATACCCTAACCCGTACCCTAAGCCGTACCCTAACCCTAACCCTAACCCTAACACTAACCCTAACCCATAGCGTACGCCATACCCTAACAGGTACCCTAACCCGTATCCTAAGCCATACCCTAACCCTAACCAATACCCTACGCAGTATCCTCACCCATACCCTCACCCGTACCCTAAGCCGTACCCTAACCCTAACCCTAACCCTAAACCTAACCCTAACCCCTACCCTATGCCATACCCTCACCTGTACCCTATCCCATAACCTAAGCCGTACCCTAACCCTAACCCTAACCCTAACCCTAACCCATAACCTACGCCGTACCCTCACCCGTACCCTAACACGTACCCTAAGACGTACCGTAACCCTAACCCTAACACTAACCCTAACCCTAACCCACACACTACGCCATACCCTAACCCGTACCCTAACACGTATCCTAAGCCGTACCCTAACCCTAACCAATACCCTACGCAGTACCCTCACCCGTACCCTCACCCGTACCCTAAGCCATACCCTAACCCTAACACTAACCCTAACCCTAACCCTAACCCTAAACTACCCTTGATTGCTTTTGCCTCTATTAGATTTCCTAAGCACTAGTGTTTTAAGGAATAGGTTAAACAGAAAATCCTAATGTGATTTTTTTATAATGTGTTTATTCTTTATCTTATCCTAGTGACTAAAATCTTCTCCATGGCTGGATCCCTAATAATATTCCTTTACGTGCTAAGTGGTATCTAGAGAGTGGGATAGGTTTAATAAATACCCTAATCCTAACGTGTACCCTAACCCTACCCCATACCCTAATCCTAACGCGTACCCTAACCCTAACCCATACCCTAACCCTAACGCGTACCCTAACCCTAACCCAAAGCCTAACCCTAACACATACGCTAATCCTAACCCGTACCCTAAACCAATCCCTAACCCTAAAACTAACCCTAACCCTAACCCTAACCCTAACCCATACGCTACGCCGTACCCTCACCCATACCCTAACCCGTATCCTAAGCCGTACCCTAATCCTAAACCTACCCCTAACCTCTACCCTACGCCGTACCCTCACCCGTACCCTAACCCGTACCCAAAGCCTTACCCTAACCCTAACCCTAACCCTCACCCATACCCAACGCCGTAACCTAACCCATATCCTAACCCGTATCCTAAGCCGTACCCTAACCCTAACCAATAACCTACGCAGTACCCTCACCAGTAACCTCACCCGTAACCTAAGCCCTACCCTAACCCTAACCCTAACCCTAACCCTAAACTACCCTTTACTGCTTTTGCCTCCATTAGATTTCCTAAACACTAGTGTTTTAAGGAACAAGTTAAAAAGAAAACCTTATGTGATTTTTTTATAATGTGTTTATTCTTTATCTTATCCTAGTGACTAAAATTTTCTCCATGGCTGAACCCCAAATAATATTCCTTTACGTGCTAAGTGGTATCTAGAGAGTGGGATAGGTTTAATAAATACCCTAATCCTAACGTGTACCCTAAACCTAACCCATACCCTAACCCTAACGCGTACCCTAACCCTAACCAAAACCCTAACCCGAACAAGTATGCTAATCCTAACCCGTACCCTAAACCAATCCCTAACCCTAAAACTAACCCTAACCCTAACCCTAACCCTAACCCTAACCCATAACCTACGCCGTACTCTCACCCGTACCCTAAACCGTATCCTAAGCCGTACCCTAACCCTAACCCTAAACCTAACCCTAACCGCTACCCTACGCCGTACCCTATCCCATACCCTAAGCGGTACCCTAAACCTAACACTAACCCTAAACCTAACCCTAACCCCTACCCTACGCCGTACCCTCACCCGTAACCTATCCCATACCCTAAGCCGTACCCTAACCCTAACACTAACCCTAACTCTAAACCTAACCCCTACCCTACGCCGTACCCTCACCCGTACCCTATCCCATACCCTAAGCCGTACCCTAACCCTAACCCTAACCCTAACCTATACACTACGCCATACCCTGACCCGTACCCTAACCCTTACCCTAAGCCGTACCCTAACCCTAACCCTAACCCTAACCTATACACTACGCCGTACCCTCACCCGTACCCTAAGCCGTATCCTAAGCCGTACCCTAACCCTAACCCTAACCCTAAACTATACCCTACGCCGTACCCTAACCCGTACCCTAACCCGTATTCTAAGCCGTAACCTAACCATAACCAATACCCTACACAGTACCCTCACCCGTACCCTCACCCGTACCCTAAGCCATACCCTAACCCTAACCCTAACCCTAACCTATACACTACACCATACCCTCACCCGTACCCTAACCCGTACCCTAAGCCGTACCCTAACCCTAACCCTAACCCTAAACCATACGCTACGCCGTACCCTCACCCGTACCCTAACCCGTATCCTAAGCCGTACCCTAACCCTAACCCTAACCCTAAACTATACCCTACGCCGTAACCTCACCCGTACCCTAACCCGTACCCTAAGCCGTACCCTAACCCTAACCCTAACCCTAACCCTAACCCTAACCCTAACCCTAACCCATACCGTACGCCATACCCTAACACGTACCCTAACCCGTATCCTAAGCCGTACCCTAACCCTAACCAATACCCTACGCAGTATCCTCACCCATTCCCTCACCCGTACCCTAAGCCGTACCCTAACCCTAACCCTAACCCTAACCCGAACCCTAACCCCTACCCTATGCCATACCCTCACCTGTACCCTATCCCATAACCTAAGCCGTACCATAACCCTAACACTAATCCTAACCCTAACCCATAACCTACGCCGTACCCTCACCCGTACCCTAACCCGTATCCTAAGCCGTACCCTAACCCTAACCCTAACCCTAACCCTAACCCATAACCTACGCCGTACCCTCACCCGTACCCTAACACGTACCCTAAGACGTACCGTAACCCTAACCCTAACACTAACCCTAACCCTAACCCACACTCTACGCCGTAACCTAACCCGTACCCTAACACGTATCCTAAGCTGTACCCTAACCCTAACCAATACCCTACGCAGTACCCTCACCCGTACCCTCACCCGTACCCTAAGCCATACCCTAACCCTAACCCTAACCCTAACCCTAACCCCTACCCTACGCCGTACCATCACCCGTACCCTATCCCATACGCTAAGCCGTACCCTAACCCTAACAGTAACACTAACCCTAACCCTAACCCATAACCTACGCCATACCCTCACCCGTACCCTAACCCGTATCCTAAGACGTACCGTAACCCTAACCAATACCCTACGCAGTATCCTTACCCATACCCTCACCCGTACCCTAAGCCGAACCCTAACGGTAAACCTAACCCTAACCCTAACCCATACCCTATGCCATACCCTCACCTGTACCCTATTCCATAACCTAAGCCGTACCCTAACCCTAACCCTAACCCTAACCGTAACCCATACGCTACGCCGTACCTTCACCCGTACCCTAACCCGTATCCTAAGCCGTACCCTAACCCTAACCCTAACCCTAACACTAACCCTAACCCTAACCCTAACCCATACCCTACGCCATACCCTAACCCGTACCCTAACCCGTATCCTAAGCCGTATCCTAAACCTAACCAATACCCTACGCAGTACCCTCACCCGTACCCTCACCCGTACCCTAAGCCGTACCCTAACCCCAACCCTAACCCTAACTCTAACCCTAACCCCTACCCTACGCCGTACCCTCACCCGTACCCTATCCCATACGCTAAGCCGTACCCTAACCCTAACACTAACACTAACCCTAACCCTAACCCTAACCCTAAACCATACCCTATGCCGTACACTCACCCATAACCTAACCCGTACCCTAAGCCGTACCCTAACCCTAACCCTAACCTATACACTATGCCGTACACTCACCCGTACCCTAACCCGTACCCTAAGCCGTACCCTAAATCTAACCCTAACCCTAACCCTAACCCTTACCCATACCCTGCGCCGTACCCTAACCCATACAATAACCTGTATCCTAAGCCTTAACCTAACCCTAACCAATGACCTACACAGTACCCTCACCCGTACCCTAAGCCATACTCTAACCCTAACCCTAACACTAACCCTAATCCTAAACCCTACCCTATGCCGTACCCTCACCCATACCCTATCCCATACCCTAAGCCGTACCCTAACCCTAACACTAACCCTAACCCTAACCCTAACCCTAAACTACCCTTGACTGCTTTTGCCTCCATTAGAATTCCTAAGCACGAGTGTTTTAAGGAACAGGTTAAAAAGAAAATCCTAATGTGATTTTTTTATAATGTGTTTATTCTTTATCTTATCCTAGTTACGAAAATCTTCTCCATGGCTGGACCCTAAATAATATTCCTTTACGTGCTAAGTGGTATCTAGAGAGTGGGATAGGTTTAATAAATACCCTAATCCTAACGTGTACCCTAAACCTAACCCATACCCTAACCCTAACGCGTACCCTAACCCTAACCAAAACCCTAACCCGAACAAGTATGCTAATCCTAAACCTTACCCTAAACCAATCCCTAACCCTAAAACTAACCCTAACCCTAACTCTAACCCTAACCCATAACCTACGCCGTACCCTCACCCGTACCCTAACCCGTACCCTAAGCCGTACCCTAACCCTAACCCTAACCCTAACCCTAACCCTAACCCATACCCTACGCCGTACCCTAAACCGTACCCTAACCCGTATTCTAAGCCGTACCCTAACCATAACCAATACCCTAAACAGTACCCTCACCCGTACCCTAAGCCGTACCCTAACCCTAACCCTAACCCTAACCCCTACCCTACGCCGTACCCTCACCCGTACCCTATCCCATACCCTAAGCCGTACCCTAAACCTAACACTAACCCTAACCCTAACCCTAACCCTAAACTACCCTTGATTGCTTTTGCCTCTATTAGATTTCCTAAGCACTAGTGTTTTAAGGAACAGGTTAAAAAGAAAATACTAATGTGATTTTTTTATAATGTGTTTATTCTTTATCTTATCCTAGTGACTAAAATCTTCTCCATGGCTGTATCCCTAATAATATTCGTTACGTGCTAAGTGGTATCTAGAAAGTGGGATAGGTTTAATAAATACCCTAATCCTAACGTGTACCCTAACCCTAACCCATACCCTAACCCTAACGCGTACCCTAACCCTAACACAAAAGCTAACCCTAACACGTACGCTAATCCTAACCCGTACCCTAAACCAAACCCTAACCCTAACCCTAACCCTAACCCTTACCCTACACCGTACCCTCACCCGTACCCTAACCCGTACCATAAGACGTACCCTAACACTAACCCTAACCCATACACTACGCCGTACCCTCACCCGTACCCTAACCCGTATCCTAAGCCGTACCCTAACCCTAACCCTAACCCTAACCCTAACCCTAACCCATACCCTACGCCATACCCTAACCCGTACACTAACCCGTATCCTAAGCCATATCCTAACCCTAACCAATACCCTACGCAGTACCCTCACCCGTACCCTCACCCGTACCCTAAGCCGTACCCTAACCCCAACCCTAACCCTAACTCTAACCCTAACCCCTACCCTACGCCGTACCCTCACCCGTACCCTATCCCATACGCTAAGCCGTACCCTAACCCTAACACTAACACTAACCCTAACCCTAACCCTAACCCATACCCTACGCCGTACCCTCACCCGTAACCTAACCCGTACCCTAAGCCGTACCCTAACCCTAACCCTAACCTATACACTACGCCGTACCCTCACCCGTACCCTAACCCGTACCCTAAGCCGTACCCTAACTCTAACCCTAACCCTAACCCTAAACCTTACCCATACCCTGCACCGTACCCTAACCCATACAATAACCTGTATCCTAAGCCTTAACCTAACCCTAACCAATGACCTACACAGTACCCTCACCCGTACCCTAAGCCATACCCTAACCCTAACCCTAACACTAACCCTAACCCTAACCCCTACCCTACGCCATACCCTCACCCGTACCCTATCCCATACCCTAAGCCGTACCCTAACCCTAACACTAACCCTAACCCTAACCCTAACCCTAAACTACCCTTGACTGCTTTTGCCTCCATTAGATTTCCTAAGCACTAGTGTTTTAAGGAACAGGTTAAAAAGAAAATCCTAATGTGATTTTTTTATAATGTGTTTATTCTTTATCTTATCCTAGTAACGAAAATCTTCTCCATGGCTGGACCCTAAATAATATTCCTTTACGTGCTAAATGGTATCTAGAGAGTGGGATAGGTTTAATAAATACCCTAATCCTAACGTGTACCCTAACCCTAACCCAAACCCTAACCCTAACACGTACGCTAATCCTCACCCGTACCCTAAACCAATCCCTAACCCTAAAACTAACCCTAACCCTAACCCTAACCCTAACCCATACGCTACGCCGTACCCTCACCCATACCCTAACCCGTATCCTAAGCCGTACCCTAACCCTAAACCTAACCCTAACCTCTACCCTACGCCGTACCCTCACCCGTACCCTAACCCGTACACAAAGCCTTACCCTAACCCTAACCCTAACCCTCACCCATACACAACGCCGTAACCTAACCCATATCCTAACCCGTATCCTAAGCCGTACCCTAACCCTAACCAATAACCTACGCAGTACCCTCACCAGTACCCTCACCCGTATCCTAAGCCCTACCCTAACCCTAACCCTAACCCTAACCCTAAACTACCCTTTACTGCTTTTGCCTCCTTTAGATTTCCTAAACACTAGTGTTTTAAAGAACAGGTTAAAAAGAAAATCCTAATGTGATTTTTTTATAATGTGTTTATTCTTTATCTTATCCTAGTGACTAAAATCTTCTCCATGGCTGGACCCCAAATAATATTCCTTTACGTGCTAAGTGGTATCTAGAGAGTGGGATAGGTTTAATAAATACCCTAATCATAACGTGTACCCTAACCCTAACCCATACCCTAACCCTAACACGTACCCTAACCCTAACCCAAACCCTAACCCTAACACGTACGCTAATCCTAACCCGTACCCTAAACCAATCCCTAACCCTAAAACTAACCCTAACCCTAACCCTAACCCTAACCCATACACTACGCCGTACCCCCACCCGTACCCTAACCCGTACCCTAAGCCGTACCCTAATCCTAACCCTAACCCTAACCTATACACTACGCCGTACCCTCACCCGTACCCTAACCCGTACCCTAAGCCGTACCCTAACCCTAACCCTAACCCTAACCCTAACCCTAACCCATACCCTACGCCGTACCCTAAACCGTACCCTAACCCGTATTCTAAGCCGTACCCTAACCATAACCAACACCCTACACAGTACCCTCACCCGTACCCTCACCAGTACCCTAAGCCATACCCTAACCCTAACCCTAACCTATACACTACGCCATACCCTCACCCGTACCCTAACCCGTACCCTAAGCCGTACCCTAACCCTAACCCTAACCCTAAACTATACCCTACGCCGTAACCTCACCCGTACCCTAACCCGTACCCTAAGCCGTACCCTAACCCTAACCCTAACCCTAACCCTAACCCATAGCGTACGCCATACCCTCACCCGTACCCTAACCCGTACCCTAAGCCGTACCCTAACCCTAACCCTAACCCTAAACTATACCCTACGCCGTAACCTCACCCGTACCCTAACCCGTACCCTAAGCCGTACCCTAACCCTAACCCTAACCCTAACCCTAACCCATAGCGTACGCCATACCCTAACACGTACCCTAACCCGTATCCTAAGCCGTACCCTAACCCTAACCAATACCCTACGCAGTATCGTCACCCATACCCTCACCCGTACCCTAAGGCGTACCCTAACCCTAACCCTAACCCTAAACCTAACCCTAACCCCTACCCTATGCCATACCCTCACCTGTACCCTATCCCATAACCTAAGCCGTACCATAACCCTAACACTAACCATAACCCTAACCCATAACCTACGCCGTACCCTCACCCATACCCTAACCCGTATCCTAAGACGTACCCTAACCCTAACCCTAACCCTAACCCTAACCCATAACCTACGCCGTACCCTCACCCGTACCCTAACACGTACCCTAAGACGTACGGTAACCCTAACCCTAACCCTAACCCTAACCCTAACCCTAACCCTAACCCGTACCCTAAGCCATACCCTAACCCTAACACTAACCCTAACCCTAACCCTAACCCTAAACTACCCTTGATTGCTTTTGCCTCTATTAGATTTCCTAAGCACTAGTGTTTTAAGGAACAGGTGAAAAAGAAAATCCTAATGTGATTTTTTTATAATGTGTTTATTCTTTATCTTATCCTAGTGACTAAAATCTTCTCCATGGCTGGATCCCTAATAATATTCCTTTACGTGCTAAGTGGTATCTAGAGAGTGGGATAGGTTTAATAAATACCCTAATCCTAACGTGTACCCTAACCCTACCCCATACCCTAACCCTAACGCGTACCCTAACGCTAACCCAAAACCTAACCCTAACACGTACGCTAATCCTAACCCGTACCCTAAACCAATCGCTAACCCTAAAACTAACCCTAACCCTAACCCTAACCTTAACCCTTACCCTACGCCGTACCCTCACCCGTACCCTAACCCGTACTGTAAGACGAACCCTAACCCTAACCCTAACCCATACGCTACGCCGTACCCTCACCCGTACTCTAACCCGTATCCTAAGCCGTACCCTAACCCTAACCCTAACCCTAACCCTAACCCTAACCCATACCGTACGCCATACCCTAATCCGTACCCTAACCCATATCCTAAGCCATATCCTAACCCTAACCAATACCCTACGCAGTACCCTCACCCGTACCCTCACCCGTACCCTAAGCCGTACCCTAACCCCAATCCTAACCCTGACTCTAACCCTAACCCCTACCCTACGCCGTACCCTCACCCGTACCCTATCCCATACGCTAAGCCGTACCCTAACCCTAACACTAACACTAACCCTAACCCTAACCCTAACCCATACCCTACGCCGTACCCTCACCCGTAACCTAACCCGTACCCTAAGCCGTACCCTAACCCTAACCCTAACCTATACACTACGCCGTACCCTCACCCGTACCCTAACCCGTACCCTAAGCCGTACCCTAACTCTAACCCTAACCCTAACCCTAACCCTTACCCATACCCTGCGCCGTACCCTAACCCATACAATAACCTGTATCCTAAGCCTTAACCTAACCCTAACCAATGACCTACACAGTACCCTCACCCGTAACCTAAGCCATACCCTAACCCTAACCCTAACACTAACCCTAACCCTAAACCCTACCCTATGCCGTACCCTCACCCATACCCTATCCCATACCCTAAGCCGTACCCTAACCCTAACACTAACCCTAACCCTAACCCTAACCCTAAACTACCCTTGACTGCTTTTGCCTCCATTAGAATTCCTAAGCACGAGTGTTTTAAGGAACAGGTTAAAAAGAAAATCCTAATGTGATTTTTTTATAATGTGTTTATTCTTTATCTTATCCTAGTGACGAAAATCTTCTCCATGGCTGGACCCTAAATAATATTCCTTTACGTGCTAAGTGGTATCTAGAGAGTGGGATAGGTTTAATAAATACCCTAATCCTAACGTGTACCCTAAACCTAACCCATACCCTAACCCTAACGCGTACCCTAACCCTAACCAAAACCCTAACCCGAACAAGTATGCTAATCCTAAACCTTACCCTAAACCAATCCCTAACCCTAAAACTAACCCTAACCCTAACCCTAACCCTAACCCATAACCTACGCCGTACCCTCACCCGTACCCTAACACGTACCCTAAGACGTACCGTAACCCTAACCCTAACACTAACCCTAACCCTAACCCACACTCTACGCCGTACCCTAACCCGTACCCTAACACGTATCTTAAGCCGTACCTTAACCCTAACCAATACCCTACGCAGTACCCTCACCCGTACCCTCACCCGTACCCTAAGCCATACCCTAACCCTAACCCTAACCCTAACCCCTACCCTATGCCGTACCCTCACCCGTACCCTATCCCATACGCTAAGCCGTACCCTAACCCTAACAGTAACACTAACCCTAACCCTAACCCATAACCTACGCCGTACCCTCACCCGTACCCTAACCCGTATCCTAAGACGTACCGTAACCCTAACCAATACCCTACGCAGTATCCTCACCCATACCCTCACCCGTACCCTAAGCCGTACCCTAACCCTAACCCTAACCCTAACCCTAACCCATACCCTATGCCATACCCTCACCTGTACACTATCCCATAACCTAAGCCGTACCCTAACCCTAACCCTAACCCTAACCCATACGCTACGCCGCAACCTCACCCGTACCCTAACCCGTATCCTAAGCCGTACCCTAACCCTAACCCTAACCCTAACCACTACCCTACGCCGTACCCTATCCCATACCCTAAGCGGTACCCTAAACCTAACACTAACCCTAAACCTAACCCTAACCCCTACCCTACGCCGTACCCTCACCCGTACCCTATCCCATAACCTAAGCCGTACCCTAACCCTAACCCTAACCCTAACCTATACACTACGCCGTACCCTCACCCGTACCCTAACCCGTACCCTAAGCCGTACCCTAACCCTAACCCTAACCCGAACCCTAACCCTAACCCATACCCTACGCCGTAACCTAAACCGTACCCTAACCCGTATTCTAAGCCGTACCCTAATCATAACCAATACCCTACACAGTATCCTCAACCGTACCCTAACCCGTACCCTAAGCCGTACCCTAACCCTAACCCTAAACTATACCCTACGCCATAACCTCACCCGTACCCTAACCCGTACCCTAAGCCGTACCCTAACCCTAACCCTAACCCTAACCCCTACCCTACGCCGTACCCTCACCCGTACCCTATCCCATACCCTAAGCCGTACCCTAAACCTAACACTAACCCTAACCCTAACCCTAACCCTAAACTACCCTTGATTGCTTTTGCCTCTATTAGATTTCCTAAGCACTAGTGTTTTAAGGAACAGGTTAAAAAGAAAATACTAATGTGATTTTTTTATAATGTGTTTATTCTTTATCTTATCCTAGTGACTAAAATCTTCTCCATGGCTGTATCCCTAACAATATTCCTTTACGTGCTAAGTGGTATCTAGAGAGTGGGATAGGTTTAATAAATACCCTAATCCTAACGTGTACCCTAACCCTAACCCATATCCTAACCCTAACGCGTACCCTAACCCTAACCCAAAACCTAACCCTAACACGTACGCTAATCCTAACCCGTACCCTAAACCAAACCCTAACCCTAAAACTAACCCTAACCCTAACCCTAACCCTAACCCTTACCCTACACCGTACCCTCACCCGTACCCTAACCCGTACCCTAAGACGTACCCTAACCCTAACCCTAACCCATACACTACGCCGTACCCTCACACGTACCCTAACCCGTATCCTAAGCCGTACCCTAAGCCTAACCCTAACCCTAACCCTAACCCTAACCCATACCCTACGCCATACCCTAACCCGTACCCTAACCCGTATCCTAAGCCATATCCTAACCCTAACCAATACCCTACGCAGTACCCTCACCCGTACCCTCACCCGTACCCTAAGCCTTACCCTAACCCCAACCCTAACCCTAACTCTAACCCTAACCCCTACCCTACGCCGTACCCTCACCCGTACCCTATCCCATACGCTAAGCCGTACCCTAACCCTAACACTAACACTAACCCTAACCCTAACCCTAACCCATACCCTACGCCGTACCCTCACCCGTAACCTAACCCGTACCCTAAGCCGTACCCTAACCCTAACCCTGACCTATACACTACGCCGTACCCTCACCCGTACCCTAACCCGTACCCTAAGCCGTACCCTAACTCTAACCCTAACCCTAACCCTAACCCTTACCCATACCCTGCACCGTACCCTAACCCATACAATAACCTGTATCCTAAGCCTTAACCTAACCCTAACCAATGACCTACACAGTACCCTCACCCGTACCCTAAGCCATACCCTAACCCTAACACTAACACTAACCCTAACCCTAAACCCTACCCTATGCCGTACCCTCACCCGTACCCTAACCCGTACCCAAAGCCTTACCCTAACCCTAACCCTAACCCTCACCCATACCCAACGCCGTAACCTAACCCATATCCTAACCCGTATCCTAAGCCGTACCCTAACCCTAACCAATAACCTACGCAGTACCCTCACCAGTACCCTCACCCGTATCCTAAGCCCTACCCTAACCCTAACCCTAACCCTAACCCATACGCAACGCCGCACCCTCACCCGTACCCTAACCCGTATCCTAAGCCGTACCCTAACCCTAACCCTAACCCTAACCGCTACCCTACGCCGTACCCTATCCCATACCCTAAGCGGTACCCTAAACCTAACTCTAACCCTAAACCTAACCCTAACCCCTACCCTACGCCGTACCCTCACCCGTAACCTATCCCATACCCTAAGCCGTACCCTAACCCTAACACTAACCCTAACCCTAAACCTAACCCCTACCCAACGCCGTACCCTCACCCGTACCCTATCCCATACCCTAAGCCGTACCCTAACCCTAACCCTAACCCTAACCTATACACTACGCCGTACCCTCACCCGTACCCTAACCCGTACCCTAAACCGTACCCTAACCCTAACCCTAACCCTAACCCTAACCCATACCCTACACCGTACCCTAAACCGTACCCTAACCCGTATTCTAAGCCGTACCCTAACCATAACCAATACCCTACACAGTACCCTCACCCGTACCCTCACCCGTACCCTAAGCCATACCCTAACCCTAACCCTAACCCTAACCTATACACTACGCCATACCCTCACCCGTACCCTAACCCGTACCCTAAGCCGTACCCTAACCCTAACCCTAACCCTAAACTATACCCTACGCCGTAACCTCACCCGTACCCTAACCCGTACCCTAAGCCGTACCCTAACCCTAACCCTAACCCTAACCCTAACCCTAACCCTAACCCATAGCTTACGCCATACCCTAACACGTACCCTAACCCGTATCCTAAGCCGTACCCTAACCCTAACCAATACCCTACGCAGTATCCTCACCCATACCCTCACCCGTACCCTAAGGCGTACCCTAACCCTAACCCTAACCCTAAACCTAACCCTAACCCCTACCCTATGCCATACCCTCACCTGTACCCTATCCCATAACCTAAGCCGTACCATAACCCTAACACTAACCATAACCCTAACCCATAACCTACGCCGTACCCTCACCCGTACCCTAACCCGTATCCTAAGCCGTACCCTAACCCTAACCCTAACCCTAACCCTAACCCATAACCTACGCCGTACCCTCACCCGTACCCTAACACGTACCCTAAGACGTACCATAACCCTAACCCTAACACTAACCCTAACCCTAACCCACACTCTACGCCGTACCCTAACCCGTACCCTAACACGTATCCTAAGCCGTACCCTAACCCTAACCAATACCGTACGCAGTACCCTCACCCGTACCCTCACCCGTACCCAAAGCCATACCCTAACCATAACCCTAACCCTAACCCTAACCCCTACCCTACGCCGTAACCTCACCCGTACCCTATCCCATACCCTAAGCCGTACCCTAACCCTAACACTAACCCTAACCCTAACCGTAACCCTAAACTACCCTTGATTGCTTTTGCCTCTATTAGATTTCCTAAGCACTAGTGTTTTAAGGAACAGGTTAAAAAGAAAATCCTAATGTGATTTTTTTATAATGTGTTTATTCTTTATCTTATCCTAGTGACTAAAATCTTCTCCATGGCTGGATCCCTAATAATATTCCTTTACGTGCTAAGTGGTATCTAGAGAGTGGGATAGGTTTAATAAATACCCTAATCCTAACGTGTACCCTAACCCTAACCCATACCCTAACCCTAACGCGTACCCTAACCCTAACCCAAAACCTAACCCTAACACGTACGCTAATCCGAACCCGTACCCTAAACCAATCCCTAACCCTAAAACTAACCCTAACCCTAACACTAACCCTAACCCTTACCCTACGCCGTACCCTCACCCGTACCCTAACCCGTAGCCTAAGACGTACCCTAACCCTAACCGTAACCCATACGCTACGCCGTACCCTCACCCGTACCCTAACCGGTATCCTAAGCCGTACCCTAACCCTAACCCTAACCCTAACCCTAACCCTAACCCATACCCTACGCCATACCCTAACCCGTATCCTAACCCGTATCCTAAGCCATATCCTAACCCTAACCAATACCCTACGCAGTACCCTCACCCGTACCCTCACCCGTACCCTAAGCCGTACCCTAACCCCAACCCTAACCCTAACTCTAACCCTAACCCCTACCCTACGCCGTACCCTCACCCGTACCCTATCCCATACGCTAAGCCGTACCCTAACCCTAACACTAACACTAACCCTAACCCTAACCCTAACCCATACCCTAAGCCGTACCCTAACCCTAACCCTAACCTATACACTACGCCATACCCTCACCCGTACCCTAACCCGTACCCTAAGCCGTACCCTAACTCTAACCCTAACCCTAACCCTAACCCTTACCCATACCCTGCGCCGTACCCTAACCCATACAATAACCTGTATCCTAAGCCTTAACCTAACCCTAACCAATGACCTACACAGTACCCTCACCCGTACCCTAAGCCATACCCTAACCCTAACCCTAACACTAACCCTAACCCTAAACCCTACCCTATGCCGTACCCTCACCCATACCCTATCCCATGCCCTAAGCCGTACCCTAACCCTAACACTAACCCTAACCCTAACCCTAACCCTAAACTACCCTTGACTGCTTTTGCCTCCATTAGATTTCCTAAGCAGTAGTGTTTTAAGGAACAGGTTAAAAAGAAAATCCTAATGTGATTTTTTTATAATGTGATTATTCTTTATCTTATCCTAGTGACGAAAATATTCTCCATGGCTGGACCCTAAATAATATTCCTTTACGTGCTAAGTGGTATCTAGAGAGTGGGATAGGTTTAATAAATAACCTAATCCTAACGCGTACCCTAACCCTAACCCATACCCTAACCCTAACGCGTACCCTAACCCTAACCCAAACCCTAACCCTAACACGTACGCTAATCCTAACCCGTACCCTAAACCAATCCCTAACCCTTAAACTAACCCTAACCCTAACCCTAACCCTAACCCATACGCTAAGCCGTACCCTCACCCATACCCTAACCCGTATCCTAAGCCGTACCCTAACCCTAAACCTAACCCTAACCTCTACCCTACGCCGTACCCTCACCCGTACCCTAACCCGTACGCAAAGCCTTACCCTAACCCTAACCCTAACCCTCACCCATACCCAACGCCGTAACCTAACCCATATCCTAACCCGTATCCTTAGCCGCACCCTAACCCTAACCAATAACCTACGCAGTACCCTCACCAGTAACCTCACCCGTATCCTAAGCCCTACCCTAACCCTAACCCTAACCCTAACCGCTACCCTATGCCGTACCCTATCCCATACCCTAAGCGGTACCCTAAACCTAACACTAACCCTAAACCTAACCCTAACCCCTACCCTACGCCGTACCCTAAACCGTACCCTAACCCGTATTCTAAGCCGTACCCTAACCATAACCAATACCCTACACAGTACCCTCACCCGTACCCTCACCCGTACCCTAAGCCATACCCTAACCCTAACCCTAACCCTAACCTATACACTACGCCATACCCTCACCCGTACCCTAACCCGTACCCTAAGCCGTACCCTAACCCTAACCCTAACCCTAAACTATACCCTACGCCGTAACCTCACCCGTACCCTAACGCGTACCCTAAGCCGTACCCTAACCCTAACCCTAACCCTAACCCTAACCCTAACCCTAAACCATATCGTACGCCCTACCCTAACACGTACCCTAACCCGTACCCTAAGCCGTACCCTAACCCTAACCAATACCCTACGCAGTATCCTCACCCATACCCTCACTCGTACCCTAAGGCGTACCCTAACCCTAACCCTAAACCTAACCCTAACCCCTACCCTATGCCATACCCTCACCTGTACCCTATCCCATAACCTAAGCCGTACCATAACCCTAACACTAACCCTAACCCTAATCCATAACCTACGCCGTACCCTCACCCATAACCTAACCCGTATCCTAAGCCGTACCCTAACCCTAACCCTAACCCTAACCCATAACCTACGCCGTACCCTCACCCGTACCCTAACACGTACCCTAAGACGTCCCGTAACCCTAACCCTAACACTAACCCTAACCCTAACCCACACTCTACGCCGTACCCTAACCCGTACCCTAACACGTATCCTAAGCCGTACCCTAACCCTAACCAATACCCTATGCAGTACCCTCACCCGTACCCTCACCCGTACCCTAAGCCATACCCTAACCATAACCCTAACCCTAACCCTAACCCCTACCCTACGCCGTACCCTCACCCGTACCCTATCCCATACCCTAAGCCGTACCCTAACCCTAACACTAACCCTAACCCTAACCCTAACCCTAAACTACCCTTGATTGCTTTTGCCTCTATTAGATTTCCTAAGCACTAGTGTTTTAAGGAACAGGTTAAAAAGAAAATCCTAATGTGATTTTTTTATAATGTGTTTATTCTTTATCTTATCCTAGTGACTAAAATCTTCTCCATGGCTGGATCCCTAATAATATTCCTTTACGTGCTAAGTGGTATCTAGAGAGTGGGATAGGTTTAATAAATACCCTAATCCTAACGTGTACCATAACCCTAACGCGTACCCTAACCCTATCCCAAAACCTAACCCTAACACGTACGCTAATCCTAACCCGTACCCTAAACCAATCCCTAACCCTAAAACTAACCCTAACCCTAAACCTAACCCTAACCCTTACCCTACCCCGTACCCTCACCCGTACCCTAACCCGTAGCCTAAGACGTACCCTAAACCTAACCCTAACCCATACGCTACGCCGTACCCTCACCCGTACCCTAACCCGTATCCTAAGCCGTACCCTAACCCTAACCCTAACCCTAACCCTAACCCATACCCTAAGCCATACCCTAACCCGTACCCTAACCCGTATCCTAAGCCATATCCTAACCCTAACCAATACCCTACGCAGTACCCTCACCCGTACCCTCACCCGTACCCTAAGCCGTACCCTAACCCCAACCCTAACCCTAACTCTAACCCTAACCCCTACCCTACGCCGTACCCTCACCCGTACCCTATCCCATACGCTAAGCCGTACCCTAACGCTAACTCTAACACTAACCCTAACCCTAACCCTAACCCATACCCTACGCCGTACCCTCACCCGTAACCTAACCCGTACCCTAAGCCGTACCCTAATCCTAACCCTAACCTATACACTACGCCGTACCCTCACCCGTACCCTAACCCGTACCCTAAGCCGTACCCTAACTCTAACCCTAACCCTAACCCTAACCCTTAGCCATACCCTGCGCCGTACCCTAACCCATACAATAAACTATATCCTAAGCCTTAACCTAACCCTAACCAATGACCTACACAGTACCCTCACCCGTACCCTAAGCCATACCCTAACCCTAACCCTAACACTAACCCTAACCCTAAACCCTACCCTATGCCGTACCCTCACCCATACCCTATCCCATACCCTAAGCCGTACCCTAACCCTAACACTAACCCTAACCCTAACCCTAACCCTAAACTACCCTTGACTGCTTTTGCCTCCATTAGATTTCCTAAGCACTAGTGTTTTAAGGAACAGGTTAAAAAGAAAATCCTAATGTGATTTTTTTATAATGTGTTTATTCTTTATCTTATCCTAGTGACGAAAATATTCTCAATGGCTGTACCCTAAATAATATTCCTTTACGTGCTAAGTGGTATCTACAGAGTGGGATAGGTTTAATAAATACCCTAATCCTAACGCGTACCCTAACCCTAACCCATACCCTAACCCTAACGCGTACCCTAACCCTAACCCAAACCCTAACCCTAACACGTACGCTAATCCTAACCCATACCCTAAACCAATCCCTAACCCTAAAACTAACCCTAACCCTAACCCTAACCCATACGCTACGCCGTACCCTCACCCATACCCTAACCTGTATCCTAAGCCGTACCCTAACCCTAAACCTAACCCTAACCTCTACCCTACGCCGTACCCTCACCCGTACCCTAACCCGTACCCAAAGCCTTACCCTAACCCTAACCCTAACCCTCACCCATATCCAACGCCGTAACCTAACCCATATCCTAACCCGTATCCTAAGCCGTACCCTAACCCTAACCAATAACCTACGCAGTACCCTCACCAGTAACCTCACCCGTATCCTAAGCCCTACCCTAACCCTAACCCTAACCCTAACCCTAAACTACCCTTGACTGCTTTTGCCTCCATTAGATTTCCTAAACACTAGTGTTTTAAGGAACAGGTTAAAAAGAAAACCTTATGTGATTTTTTTATAATGTGTTTATTCTTTATCTTATCCTAGTGACGAAAATCTTCTCCATGGCTGAACCCCAAATAATATTCCTTTATGTGCTAAGTGGTATCTAGAGAGTGGGATAGGTTTAATAAATACCCTAATCCTAACGTGTACCCTTAACCTAACCCATACCCTAAACCTAACGCGTACCCTAACCCTAACCAAAACCCTAACCCGAACAAGTATGCTAATCCTAACCCCTACCCTAAACCAATCCCTAACCCTAAAACTAACCCTAACCCTAACCCTAACCCTAACCCATAACCTACGCCGTACCCTCACCCGTACCCTAACCCGTATCCTAAGCCGTACCCTAACCCTAACCCTAACCCTAACCCTAACCGCTACCCTACGCCGTACCCTATCCCATACCCTAAGCGGTACCCTAAACCTAACACTAACCCTAAACCTAACCCTAACCCCTACCCTACGCCGTACCCTCACCCGTAACCTATCCCATAACCTAAGCCGTACCCTAACCCTAACACTAACCCTAACCCTAAATCTAACCCCTACCCTACGTCGTACCCTCACCCGTACCCTATCCCATACCCTAAGCCGTACCCTAACCCTAACCCTAACCCTAACCTATACACTACGCCATACCCTCACCCGTACCCTAACCCGTACCCTAAGCCGTACCCTAACCCTAACCTATACACTACGCCGTACCCTCACCCGTACCCTAACCCGTACCCTAAGCCGTACCCTAACCCTAACCCTAACCCTAACCCTAACCCTAACACATACCCTACGCTGTACCCTAACCCGTACCCTAACCCGTATTCTAAGCCGTGCCCTAACCATAACCAATACCCTACACAGTACCCTCACCCGTACCCTCACCCATACCCTAAGCCATACCCTAACCCTAACCCTAACCCTAACCTATACACTACACCATACCCTCACCCGTACCCTAACCCGTACCCTAAGCCGTACCCTAACCCTAACCCTAACCCTAAACCATACGCTACGCCGTACCCTCACCCGTACCCTAACCCGTATCCTAAGCCGTACCCTAACCCTAACCCTAACCCTAAACTATACCCTACGCCGTAACCTCACCCGTACCCTAACCCGAACCCTAAGCCGTACCCTAACCCTAACCGTAACCCTAACCCTAACCCTAACCCTAACCCATACTGTACGCCATACCCTAACACGTACCCTAACCCATATCCTAAGCCGTACCCTAACCCTAACCAATACCCTACGCAGTATCCTCACCCATACCCTCACCCGTACCCTAAGCCGTACCCTAAACCTAACCCTAACCCTAACCCTAACCCTAACCCCTACCCTATGCCATACCCTCACCTGTACCCTATCCCATAACCTAAGCCGTACCATAACCCTAACACTAACCCTAACCCTAACCCATAACCTACGCCGTACCCTCACCCGTACCCTAACCCGTATCCTAAGCCGTACCCTAACCCTAACCCTAACCCTAACCCTAACCCATAACCTACGCCGTACCCTCACCCGTACCCTAACACGTACCCTAAGACGTACCGTAACCCTAACCCTAACACTAACCCTAACCCTAACCCACACTCTACGCCGTACCCTAACCCGTACCCTAACACGTATCCTAAGCCGTACCCTAACCCTAACCAATACCCTACGCAGTACCCTCACCCGTACCCTCACCCGTACCCTAAGCCATACCCTAACCCTAACCCTAACCCTAACCCTAAACCCTACCCTACGCCGTACCCTCACCCGTACCCTATCCCATACGCTAAGCCGTACCCTAACCGTAACAGTAACACTAACCCTAACCCTAACCCTAACCCATACCCTACGCCGTACCCTCGCCCATAACCTAATCCGTACCCTAAGCCGTACCCTAACCCTAACCCTAACCTATACACTACGCCGTACCCTCACCCGTTCCCTAACTCGTACCCTAAGCCGTACCCTAACTCTAACCCTAACCCTAACCCTAACCCTTACCCATACCCTGCGTACCCTAATCAATACAATAACCTGTATCCTAAGCCTTAACCTAACCCTAACCAATGACCTACACAGTACCCTCACCCGTACCCTAAGCCATACCCTAACCCTAACCCTAACCCTAAACCCTACCCTATGCCGTACCCTCACCCATACCCTATCCCATACCCTAAGCCGTACCCTAACCCTAACACTAACCCTAACCCTAACCCTAACCCTAAACTTCCCTTGACTGCTCTTGCCTCCATTAGATTTCCTAAGCACTAGTGTTTTAAGGAACAGGTCAAAAAGAAAATCCTAATGTGATTTTTTTATAATGTGTTTATTCTTTATCTTATCCTAGTGACGAAAATCTTCTCCATGGCTGGACCCTAAATAATATTCCTTTACGTGCTAAGTGGTATCTAGAGAGTGGGATAGGTTTAATAAATACCCTAATCCTAACGTGTACCCTAACCCTAACCCATACCCTAACCCTAATGCGTACCCTAACCCTAACCCAAACCCTAACCCTAACACGTACGCTAATCCTAACCCGTACCCTAAACCAATCCCTAACCCTAAAACTAACCCTAAACCTAACCCTAACCCTAACCCATACGCTACGCCGTACCCTCACCCATACCCTAACCCGTATCCTAAGCCGTACCCTAATCCTAAACCTAACCCTAACCTCTACCCTACGCCGTACCCTCACCCGTACCCTCACCCGTACCCAAAGCCTTACCCTAACCCTAACCCTAACCCCCACCCATACCCAACGCCGTAACCTAACCCATATCCTAACCCGTATCCTAAGCCGTACCCTAACCCTAACCAATAACCTACGCAGTACCCTCACCAGTACCCTCACCCGTATCCTAAGCCCTACCCTAACCCTAACCCTAACCCTAACCCTAAACTACCCTTTACTGCTTTTGCCTCCATTAGATTTCGTAAACACTAGTGTTTTAAGGAACAGGTTAAAAAGAAAACCTTATGTGATTTTTTATAATGTGTTTATTCTTTATCTTATCCTAGTGACTAAAATCTTCTCCATGGCTGAACCCCAAATAATATTCCTTTACGTGCTAAGTGGTATCTAGAGAGTGGGATAGGTTTAATAAATACCCTAATCCTAAAGTGTACCCTAAACCTAACCCATACCCTAACCCTAACGCGTACCCTAACCCTAACCAAAACCCTAACCCGAACACGTATGCTAATCCTAACCCGTACCCTAAACCAATCCCTAACCGTAAAACTAACCCTAACCCTAAGCCTAAACCTAACCCATAACCTACACCGTACCCTCACCCGTACCCTAACCCGAACCCTAAGCCGGACCCTAACCCTAACCCTAACCCTAAACCATACGCTACGCCGTACCCTCACCCGTACCCTAACCCGTATCCTAAGCCGTACCCTAACCCTAACCCTAACCCTAAACTATACCCTACGCCGTAACCTCACCCGTACCCTAACCCGTACCCTAAGCCGTACCCTAACCCTAACCCTAACCCTAACCTATACACTACGCCATACCCTCACTCGTACCCTAACCCGTACCCTAAGCCGTACCCTAAACCTAACCCTAACCCTAACCCTAACCCATACCGTACGCCATACCCTAACATGTACCCTAACCCATATCCTAAGCCGTACCCTAACCCTAACCAATACCCTATGCAGTATCCTCACCCATACCCTCACCCGTACCTAAGCCGTACCCTAACCCTAACCCTAACCCTAACCCTAACCCTAAACCCTACCCTATGCCATACCCTCACCTGTACCCTATCCCATAACCTAAGCCGTACCCTAACCCTAACCCTAACACTAACCCTAACCCATACGCTACGCCGTACCTTCACCCATACCCTAACCCGTATCCTAAGCCGTACCCTAACCCTAACCCTAACCCTAACCCTAACCCTAACCCATACCCTACGCCATACCCTAACCCGTACCCTAACCCGTATCCTAAGCCGTATCCTAACCCTAACCAATACCCTACGCAGTACCCTCACCCGTACCCTCACCCGTACACTAAGCCGTACCCTAACCCCAACCCTAACCCTAACTCTAACCCTAACCCCTACCCTACGCCGTACCCTCACCCGTACCCTATCCCATACGCTAAGCCGTACCCTAACCCTAACACTAACACTAACCCTAACCCTAACCCTAACCCTAACCCATACCCTATGCCGTACCCTCACCCGTAACCTAACCCGTACCCTAAGCCGTACCCTAACCCTAACCCTAACCTATACACTATGCCGTACCCTCACCCGTACCCTAACCCGTACCCTAAGCCGTACCCTAACTCTAACCCTAACCCTAACCCTAACCCTTACCCATACCCTGCGCCGTACCCTAACCCATACAATAACCTGTATCCTAAGCCTTAACCTAACCCTAACCAATGACCTACACAGTACCCTCACCCGTACCCGAAGCCATACTCTAACCCTAACCCTAACACTAACCCTAACCCTAAACCCTACCCTATGCCGTACCCTCACCCATACCCTATCCCATACCTTAAGCCGTACCCTAACCCTAACACTAACCCTAACCCTAACCCTAACACTAAACTACCCTTGACTGCTTTTGCCTCCATTAGATTTCCTAAGCACGAGTGTTTTAAGGAACAGGTTAAAAAGAAAATACTAATGTGATTTTTTTATAATGTGTTTATTCTTTATCTTATCCTAGTGACTAAAATCTTCTCCATGGCTGGATCCCTAATAATATTCCTTTACGTGCTAAGTGGTATCTAGAGAGTGGGATAGGTTTAATAAATACCCTAATCCTAACGTGTACCCTAACCCTAACCCATACCCTAACCCTAACGCGTACCCTAACCCTAACCCAAAACCTAACCCTAACACGTACGCTAATCCGAACCCGTACCCTAAACCAATCCCTAACCCTAAAACTAACCCTAACCCTAACACTAACCCTAACCCTTACCCTACGCCGTACCCTCACCCGTACCCTAACCCGTAGCCTAAGACGTACCCTAACCCTAACCGTAACCCATACGCTACGCCGTACCCTCACCCGTACCCTAACCGGTATCCTAAGCCGTACCCTAACCCTAACCCTAACCCTAACCCTAACCCTAACCCATACCCTACGCCATACCCTAACCCGTATCCTAACCCGTATCCTAAGCCATATCCTAACCCTAACCAATACCCTACGCAGTACCCTCACCCGTACCCTCACCCGTACCCTAAGCCGTACCCTAACCCCAACCCTAACCCTAACTCTAACCCTAACCCCTACCCTACGCCGTACCCTCACCCGTACCCTATCCCATACGCTAAGCCGTACCCTAACCCTAACACTAACACTAACCCTAACCCTAACCCTAACCCATACCCTACGCCGTACCCTCACCCGTAACCTAACCCGTACCCTAAGCCGTACCCTAACCCTAACCCTAACCTATACACTACGCCGTACCCTCACCCGTACCCTAACCCGTACCCTAAGCCATACCCTAACTCTAACCCTAACCCTAACCCTAAACCTTACCCATACCCTGCGCCGTACCCTAACCCATACAATAACCTGTATCCTAAGCCTTAACCTAACCCTAACCAATGACCTACACAGTACCCTCACCCGTACCCTAAGCCATACCCTAACCCTAACCCTAACACTAACCCTAACCCTAAACCCTACCCTATGCCGTACCCTCACCCATACCCTATCCCATACCCTAAGCCGTACCCTAACCCTAACACTAACCCTAACCCTAACCCTAACCCTAAACTACCCTTGACTGCTTTTGCCTCCATTAGATTTCCTAAGCACTAGTGTTTTAAGGAACAGGTTAAAAAGAAAATCCTAATGTGATTTTTTTATAATGTGTTTATTCTTTATCTTATCCTAGTGACGAAAATATTCTCAATGGCTGTACCCTAAATAATATTCCTTTACGTGCTAAGTGGTATCTACAGAGTGGGATAGGTTTAATAAATACCCTAATCCTAACGCGTACCCTAACCCTAACCCATACCCTAACCCTAACGCGTACCCTAACCCTAACCCAAACCCTAACCCTAACACGTACGCTAATCCTAACCCATACCCTAAACCAATCCCTAACCCTAAAACTAACCCTAACCCTAACCCTAACCCATACGCTACGCCGTACCCTCACCCATACCCTAACCTGTATCCTAAGCCGTACCCTAACCCTAAACCTAACCCTAACCTCTACCCTACGCCGTACCCTCACCCGTACCCTAACCCGTACCCAAAGCCTTACCCTAACCCTAACCCTAACCCTCACCCATATCCAACGCCGTAACCTAACCCATATCCTAACCCGTATCCTAAGCCGTACCCTAACCCTAACCAATAACCTACGCAGTACCCTCACCAGTAACCTCACCCGTATCCTAAGCCCTACCCTAACCCTAACCCTAACCCTAACCCTAAACTACCCTTGACTGCTTTTGCCTCCATTAGATTTCCTAAACACTAGTGTTTTAAGGAACAGGTTAAAAAGAAAACCTTATGTGATTTTTTTATAATGTGTTTATTCTTTATCTTATCCTAGTGACGAAAATCTTCTCCATGGCTGAACCCCAAATAATATTCCTTTATGTGCTAAGTGGTATCTAGAGAGTGGGATAGGTTTAATAAATACCCTAATCCTAACGTGTACCCTTAACCTAACCCATACCCTAACCCTAACGCGTACCCTAACCCTAACCAAAACCCTAACCCGAACAAGTATGCTAATCCTAAACCCTACCCTAAACCAATCCCTAACCCTAAAACTAACCCTAACCCTAACCCTAACCCTAACCCATAACCTACGCCGTACCCTCACCCGTACCCTAACCCGTATCCTAAGCCGTACCCTAACCCTATCCCTAACCCTAACCCTAACCGCTACCCTACGCCGTACCCTCACCCGTAACCTATCCCATAACCTAAGCCGTACCCTAACCCTAACACTAACCCTAACCCTAAACCTAACCCCTACCCTACGTCGTACCCTCACCCGTACCCTATCCCATACCCTAAGCCGTACCCTAACCCTAACCCTAACCCTAACCTATACACTACGCCATACCCTCACCCGTACCCTAACCCGTACCCTAAGCCGTACCCTAACCCTAACCTATACACTACGCCGTACCCTCACCCGTACCCTAACCCGTACCCTAAGCCGTACCCTAACCCTAACCCTAACCCTAACCCTAACCCTAACACATACTCTACGCTGTACCCTAACCCGTACCCTAACCCGTATTCTAAGCCGTACCCTAACCATAACCAATACCCTACACAGTACCCTCACCCGTACCCTCACCCATACCCTAAGCCATACCCTAACCCTAACCCTAACCCTAACCTATACACTACACCATACCCTCACCCGTACCCTAACCCGTACCCTAAGCCGTACCCTAACCCTAACCCTAACCCTAAACCATACGCTACGCCGTACCCTCACCCGTACCCTAACCCGTATCCTAAGCCGTACCCTAACCCTAACCCTAACCCTAAACTATACCCTACGCCGTAACCTCACCCGTACCCTAACCCGAACCCTAAGCCGTACCCTAACCCTAACCGTAACCCTAACCCTAACCCTAACCCTAACCCATACTGTACGCCATACCCTAACACGTACCCTAACCCATATCCTAAGCCGTACCCTAACCCTAACCAATACCCTACGCAGTATCCTCACCCATACCCTCACCCGTACCCTAAGCCGTACCCTAAACCTAACCCTAACCCTAACCCTAACCCTAACCCCTACCCTATGCCATACCCTCACCTGTACCCTATCCCATAACCTAAGCCGTACCATAACCCTAACACTAACCCTAACCCTAACCCATAACCTATGCCGTACCCTCACCCGTACCCTAACCCGTATCCTAAGCCGTACCCTAACCCTAACCCTAACCCTAACCCTAACCCATAACCTACGCCGTACCCTCACCCGTACCCTAACACGTACCCTAAGACGTACCGTAACCCTAACCCTAACACTAACCCTAACCCTAACCCACACTCTACGCCGTACCCTAACCCGTACCCTAACACGTATCCTAAGCCGTACCCTAACCCTAACCAATACCCTACGCAGTACCCTCACCCGTACCCTCACCCGTACCCTAAGCCATACCCTAACCCTAACCCTAACCCTAACCCTAAACCCTACCCTACGCCGTACCCTCACCCGTACCCTATCCCATACGCTAAGCCGTACCCTAACCGTAACAGTAACACTAACCCTAACCCTAACCCTAACCCATACCCTACGCCGTACCCTCGCCCATAACCTAATCCGTACCCTAAGCCGTACCCTAACCCTAACCCTAACCTATACACTACGCCGTACCCTCACCCGTTCCCTAACTCGTACCCTAAGCCGTACCCTAACTCTAACCCTAACCCTAACCCTAACCCTTACCCATACCCTGCGTACCCTAATCAATACAATAACCTGTATCCTAAGCCTTAACCTAACCCTAACCAATGACCTACACAGTACCCTCACCCGTACCCTAAGCCATACCCTAACCCTAACCCTAACCCTAAACCCTACCCTATGCCGTACCCTCACCCATACCCTATCCCATACCCTAAGCCGTACCCTAACCCTAACACTAACCCTAACCCTAACCCTAACCCTAAACTTCCCTTGACTGCTCTTGCCTCCATTAGATTTCCTAAGCACTAGTGTTTTAAGGAACAGGTCAAAAAGAAAATCCTAATGTGATTTTTTTATAATGTGTTTATTCTTTATCTTATCCTAGTGACGAAAATCTTCTCCATGGCTGGACCCTAAATAATATTCCTTTACGTGCTAAGTGGTATCTAGAGAGTGGGATAGGTTTAATAAATACCCTAATCCTAACGTGTACCCTAACCCTAACCCATACCCTAACCCTAATGCGTACCCTAACCCTAACCCAAACCCTAACCCTAACACGTACGCTAATCCTAACCCGTACCCTAAACCAATCCCTAACCCTAAAACTAACCCTAAACCTAACCCTAACCCTAACCCATACGCTACGCCGTACCCTCACCCATACCCTAACCCGTATCCTAAGCCGTACCCTAATCCTAAACCTAACCCTAACCTCTAGCCTACGCCGTACCCTCACCCGTACCCTCACCCGTACCCAAAGCCTTACCCTAACCCTAACCCTAACCCCCACCCATACACAACGCCGTAACCTAACCCATATCCTAACCCGTATCCTAAGCCGTACCCTAACCCTAACCAATAACCTACGCAGTACCCTCACCAGTACCCTCACCCGTATCCTAAGCCCTACCCTAACCCTAACCCTAACCCTAACCCTAAACTACCCTTTACTGCTTTTGCCTCCATTAGATTTCGTAAACACTAGTGTTTTAAGGAACAGGTTAAAAAGAAAACCTTATGTGATTTTTTTATAATGTGTTTATTCTTTATCTTATCCTAGTGACTAAAATCTTCTCCATGGCTGAACCCCAAATAATATTCCTTTACGTGCTAAGTGGTATCTAGAGAGTGGGATAGGTTTAATAAATACCCTAATCCTAAAGTGTACCCTAAACCTAACCCATACCCTAACCCTAACGCGTACCCTAACCCTAACCAAAACCCTAACCCGAACACGTATGCTAATCCTAACCCGTACCCTAAACCAATCCCTAACCCTAAAACTAACCCTAACCCTAACCCTAAACCTAACCCATAACCTACACCGTACCCTCACCCGTACCCTAACCCGTACCCTAAGCCGTACCCTAACCCTAACCCTAACCCTAAACCATACGCTACGCCGTACCCTCACCCGTACCCTAACCCGTATCCTAAGCCGTACCCTAACCCTAACCCTAACCCTAAACTATACCCTACGCCGTAACCTCACCCGTACCCTAACCCGTACCCTAAGCCGTACCCTAACCCTAACCCTAACCCTAACCTATACACTACGCCATACCCTCACTCGTACCCTAACCCGTACCCTAAGCCGTACCCTAAACCTAACCCTAACCCTAACCCTAACCCATACCGTACGCCATACCCTAACATGTACCCTAACCCATATCCTAAGCCGTACCCTAACCCTAACCAATACCCTATGCAGTATCCTCACCCATACCCTCACCCGTACCTAAGCCGTACCCTAACCCTAACCCTAACCCTAACCCTAACCCTAAACCCTACCCTATGCCATACCCTCACCTGTACCCTATCCCATAACCTAAGCCGTACCATAACCCTAACACTAACCCTAACCCTAACCCATAACCTACGCCGTACCCTCACCCGTACCCTAGCCCGTATCCTAAGACGTACCGTAACCCTAACCAATACCCTACGCAATATCCTCACCCATACCCTCACCCGTACCCTTAGCCGTACCCTAACCCTAACCCTAACCCTAACCCTAACCCATACCCTATGCCATACCCTCACCTGTACCCTATCCCATAACCTAAGCCGTACCCTAACCCTAACCCTAACACTAACCCTAACCCATACGCTACGCCGTACCTTCACCCATACCCTAACCCGTATCCTAAGCCGTACCCTAACCCTAACCCTAACCCTAACCCTAACCCTAACCCATACCCTACGCCATACCCTAACCCGTACCCTAACCCGTATCCTAAGCCGTATCCTAACCCTAACCAATACCCTACGCAGTACCCTCACCCGTACCCTCACCCGTACACTAAGCCGTACCCTAACCCCAACCCTAACCCTAACTCTAACCCTAACCCCTACCCTACGCCGTACCCTCACCCGTACCCTATCCCATACGCTAAGCCGTACCCTAACCCTAACACTAACACTAACCCTAACCCTAACCCTAACCCTAACCCATACCCTATGCCGTACCCTCACCCGTAACCTAACCCGTACCCTAAGCCGTACCCTAACCCTAACACTAACCTATACACTATGCCGTACCCTCACCCGTACCCTAACCCGTACCCTAAGCCGTACCCTAACTCTAACCCTAACCCTAACCCTAACCCTTACCCATACCCTGCGCCGTACCCTAACCCATACAATAACCTGTATCCTAAGCCTTAACCTAACCCTAACCAATGACCTACACAGTACCCTCACCCGTACCCGAAGCCATACTCTAACCCTAACCCTAACACTAACCCTAACCCTAAACCCTACCCTATGCCGTACCCTCACCCATACCCTATCCCATACCTTAAGCCGTACCCTAACCCTAACACTAACCCTAACCCTAACCCTAACACTAAACTACCCTTGACTGCTTTTGCCTCCATTAGATTTCCTAAGCACGAGTGTTTTAAGGAACAGGTTAAAAAGAAAATACTAATGTGATTTTTTTATAATGTGTTTATTCTTTATCTTATCCTAGTGACTAAAATCTTCTCCATGGCTGGATCCCTAATAATATTCCTTTACGTGCTAAGTGGTATCTAGAGAGTGGGATAGGTTTAATAAATACCCTAATCCTAACGTGTACCCTAACCCTAACCCATACCCTAACCCTAACGCGTACCCTAACCCTAACCCAAAACCTAACCCTAACACGTACGCTAATCCGAACCCGTACCCTAAACCAATCCCTAACCCTAAAACTAACCCTAACCCTAACACTAACCCTAACCCTTACCCTACGCCGTACCCTCACCCGTACCCTAACCCGTAGCCTAAGACGTACCCTAACCCTAACCGTAACCCATACGCTACGCCGTACCCTCACCCGTACCCTAACCGGTATCCTAAGCCGTACCCTAACCCTAACCCTAACCCTAACCCTAACCCTAACCCATACCCTACGCCATACCCTAACCCGTATCCTAACCCGTATCCTAAGCCATATCCTAACCCTAACCAATACCCTACGCAGTACCCTCACCCGTACCCTCACCCGTACCCTAAGCCGTACCCTAACCCCAACCCTAACCCTAACTCTAACCCTAACCCCTACCCTACGCCGTACCCTCACCCGTACCCTATCCCATACGCTAAGCCGTACCCTAACCCTAACACTAACACTAACCCTAACCCTAACCCTAACCCATACCCTACGCCGTACCCTCACCCGTAACCTAACCCGTACCCTAAGCCGTACCCTAACCCTAACCCTAACCTATACACTACGCCATACCCTCACCCGTACCCTAACCCGTACCCTAAGCCGTACCCTAACTCTAACCCTAACCCTAACCCTAACCCGTACCCATACCCTGCGCCGTACCCTAACCCATACAATAACCTGTATCCTAAGCCTTAACCTAACCCTAACCAATGACCTACACAGTACCCTCACCCGTACCCTAAGCCATACCCTAACCCTAACCCTAACACTAACCCTAACCCTAAACCCTACCCTATGCCGTACCCTCACCCATACCCTATCCCATGCCCTAAGCCGTACCCTAACCCTAACACTAACCCTAACCCTAACCCTAACCCTAAACTACCCTTGACTGCTTTTGCCTCCATTAGATTTCCTAAGCAGTAGTGTTTTAAGGAACAGGTTAAAAAGAAAATCCTAATGTGATTTTTTTATAATGTGATTATTCTTTATCTTATCCTAGTGACGAAAATATTCTCCATGGCTGGACCCTAAATAATATTCCTTTACGTGCTAAGTGGTATCTAGAGAGTGGGATAGGTTTAATAAATAACCTAATCCTAACGCGTACCCTAACCCTAACCCATACCCTAACCCTAACGCGTACCCTAACCCTAACCCAAACCCTAACCCTAACACGTACGCTAATCCTAACCCGTACCCTAAACCAATCCCTAACCCTAAAACTAACCCTAACCCTAACCCTAACCCTAACCCATACGCTAAGCCGTACCCTCACCCATACCCTAACCCGTATCCTAAGCCGTACCCTAACCCTAAACCTAACCCTAACCTCTACCCTACGCCGTACCCTCACCCGTACCCTAACCCGTACGCAAAGCCTTACCCTAACCCTAACCCTAACCCTCACCCATACCCAACGCCGTAACCTAACCCATATCCTAACCCGTATCCTTAGCCGCACCCTAACCCTAACCAATAACCTACGCAGTACCCTCACCAGTAACCTCACCCGTATCCTAAGCCCTACCCTAACCCTAACCCTAACCCTAACCGCTACCCTATGCCGTACCCTATCCCATACCCTAAGCGGTACCCTAAACCTAACACTAACCCTAAACCTAACCCTAACCCCTACCCTACGCCGTACCCTAAACCGTACCCTAACCCGTATTCTAAGCCGTACCCTAACCATAACCAATACCCTACACAGTACCCTCACCCGTACCCTCACCCGTACCCTAAGCCATACCCTAACCCTAACCCTAACCCTAACCTATACACTACGCCATACCCTCACCCGTACCCTAACCCGTACCCTAAGCCGTACACTAACCCTAACCCTAACCCTAAACTATACCCTACGCCGTAACCTCACCCGTACCCTAACCCGTACCCTAAGCCGTACCCTAACCCTAACCCTAACCCTAACCCTAACCCTAACCCTAACCCATATCGTACGCCCTACCCTAACACGTACCCTAACCCGTATCCTAAGCCGTACCCTAACCCTAACCAATACCCTACGCAGTATCCTCACCCATACACTCACTCGTACCCTAAGGCGTACCCTAACCCTAACCCTAAACCTAACCCTAACCCCTACCCTATGCCATACCCTCACCTGTACCCTATCCCATAACCTAAGCCGTACCATAACCCTAACACTAACCCTAACCCTAATCCATAACCTACGCCGTACCCTCACCCATAACCTAACCCGTATCCTAAGCCGTACCCTAACCCTAACCCGAACCCTAACCCATAACCTACGCCGTACCCTCACCCGTACCCTAACACGTACCCTAAGACATACCGTAACCCTAACCCTAACACTAACCCTAACCCTAACCCACACTCTACGCCGTACCCTAACCCGTACCCTAACACGTATCCTAAGCCGTACCCTAACCCTAACCAATACCCTATGCAGTACCCTCACCCGTACCCTCACCCGTACCCTAAGCCATACCCTAACCATAACCCTAACCCTAACCCTAACCCCTACCCTACGCCGTACCCTCACCCGTACCCTATCCCATACCCTAAGCCGTACCCTAACCCTAACACTAACCCTAACCCTAACCCTAACCCTAAACTACCCTTGATTGCTTTTGCCTCTATTAGATTTCCTAAGCACTAGTGTTTTAAGGAACAGGTTAAAAAGAAAATCCTAATGTGATTTTTTTATAATGTGTTTATTCTTTATCTTATCCTAGTGACTAAAATCTTCTCCATGGCTGGATCCCTAATAATATTCCTTTACGTGCTAAGTGGTATCTAGAGAGTGGGATAGGTTTAATAAATACCCTAATCCTAACGTGTACCATAACCCTAACGCGTACCCTAACCCTATCCCAAAACCTAACCCTAACACGTACGCTAATCCTAACCCGTACCCTAAACCAATCCCTAACCCTAAAACTAACCCTAACCCTAAACCTAACCCTAACCCTTACCCTACGCCGTACCCTCACCCGTACCCTAACCCGTAGCCTAAGACGTACCCTAAACCTAACCCTAACCCATACGCTACGCCGTACCCTCACCTGTACCCTAACCCGTATCCTAAGCCGTACCCTAACCCTAACCCTAACCCTAACCCTAACCCATACCCTAAGCCATACCCTAACCCGTACCCTAACCCGTATCCTAAGCCATATCCTAACCCTAACCAATACCCTACGCAGTACCCTCACCCGTACCCTCACCCGTACCCTAAGCCGTACCCTAACCCCAACCCTAACCCTAACTCTAACCCTAACCCCTACCCTACGCCGTACCCTCACCCGTACCCTATCCCATACGCTAAGCCGTACCCTAACGCTAACTCTAACACTAACCCTAACCCTAACCCATACTCTACGCCGTACCCTCACCCGTAACCTAACCCGTACCCTAAGCCGTACCCTAATCCTAACCCTAACCTATACACTACGCCGTACCCTCACCCGTACCCTAACCCGTACCCTAAGCCGTACCCTAACTCTAACCCTAACCCTAACCCTAACCCTTAGCCATACCCTGCGCCGTACCCTAACCCATACAATAAACTATATCCTAAGCCTTAACCTAACCCTAACCAATGACCTACACAGTACCCTCACCCGTACCCTAAGCCATACCCTAACCCTAACCCTAACACTAACCCTAACCCTAAACCCTACCCTATGCCGTACCCTCACCCATACCCTATCCCATACCCTAAGCCGTACCCTAACCCTAACACTAACCCTAACCCTAACCCTAACCCTAAACTACCCTTGACTGCTTTTGCCTCCATTAGATTTCCTAAGCACTAGTGTTTTAAGGAACAGGTTAAAAAGAAAATCCTAATGTGATTTTTTTATAATGTGTTTATTCTTTATCTTATCCTAGTGACGAAAATATTCTCAATGGCTGTACCCTAAATAATATTCCTTTACGTGCTAAGTGGTATCTACAGAGTGGGATAGGTTTAATAAATACCCTAATCCTAACGCGTACCCTAACCCTAACCCATACCCTAACCCTAACGCGTACCCTAACCCTAACCCAAACCCTAACCCTAACACGTACGCTAATCCTAACCCATACCCTAAACCAATCCCTAACCCTAAAACTAACCCTAACCCTAACCCTAACCCATACGCTACGCCGTACCCTCACCCATACCCTAACCTGTATCCTAAGCCGTACCCTAACCCTAAACCTAACCCTAACCTCTACCCTACGCCGTACCCTCACCCGTACCCTAACCCGTACCCAAAGCCTTACCCTAACCCTAACCCTAACCCTCACCCATATCCAACGCCGTAACCTAACCCATATCCTAACCCGTATCCTAAGCCGTACCCTAACCCTAACCAATAACCTACGCAGTACCCTCACCAGTAACCTCACCCGTATCCTAAGCCCTACCCTAACCCTAACCCTAACCCTAACCCTAAACTACCCTTGACTGCTTTTGCCTCCATTAGATTTCCTAAACACTAGTGTTTTAAGGAACAGGTTAAAAAGAAAACCTTATGTGATTTTTTTATAATGTGTTTATTCTTTATCTTATCCTAGTGACGAAAATCTTCTCCATGGCTGAACCCCAAATAATATTCCTTTATGTGCTAAGTGGTATCTAGAGAGTGGGATAGGTTTAATAAATACCCTAATCCTAACGTGTAACCTTAACCTAACCCATACCCTAACCCTAACGCGTACCCTAACCCTAACCAAAACCCTAACCCGAACAAGTATGCTAATCCTAACCCCTACCCTAAACCAATCCCTAACCCTAAAACTAACCCTAACCCTAACCCTAACCCTAACCCATAACCTACGCCGTACCCTCACCCGTACTCTAACCCGTATCCTAAGCCGTACCCTAACCCTAACCCTAACCCTAACCCTAACCGCTACCCTACGCCGTACCCTATCCCATACCCTAAGCGGTACCCTAAACCTAACACCAGCCCTAAACCTAACCCTAACCCCTACCCTACGCCGTACCCTCACCCGTAACCTATCCCATAACCTAAGCCGTACCCTAACCCTAACACTAACCCTAACCCTAAACCTAACCCCTACCCTACGTCGTACCCTCACCCGTACCCTATCCCATACCCTAAGCCGTACCCTAACCCTAACCCTAACCCTAACCTATACACTACGCCATACCCTCACCCGTACCCTAACCCGTACCCTAAGCCGTACCCTAACCCTAACCTATACACTACGCCGTACCCTCACCCGTACCCTAACCCGTACCCTAAGCCGTACCCTAACCCTAACCCTAACCCTAACCCTAACCCTAACACATACCCTACGCTGTACCCTAACCCGTACCCTAACCCGTATTCTAAGCCGTACCCTAACCATAACCAATACCCTACACAGTACCCTCACCCGTACCCTCACCCATACCCTAAGCCATACCCTAACCCTAACCCTAACCCTAACCTATACACTACACCATACCCTCACCCGTACCCTAACCCGTACCCTAAGCCGTACCCTAACCCTAACCCTAACCCTAAACCATACGCTACGCCGTACCCTCACCCATACCCTAACCCGTATCCTAAGCCGTACCCTAACCCTAACCCTAACCCTAAACTATACCCTACGCCGTAACCTCACCCGTACCCTAACCCGAACCCTAAGCCGTACCCTAACCCTAACCGTAACCCTAACCCTAACCCTAACCCTAACCCATACTGTACGCCATACCCTAACACGTACCCTAACCCATATCCTAAGCCGTACCCTAACCCTAACCAATACCCTACGCAGTATCCTCACCCATACCCTCACCCGTACCCTAAGCCGTACCCTAAACCTAACCCTAACCCTAACCCTAACCCTAACCCCTACCCTATGCCATACCCTCACCTGTACCCTATCCCATAACCTAAGCCGTACCATAACCCTAACACTAACCCTAACCCTAACCCATAACCTACGCCGTACCCTCACCCGTACCCTAACCCGTATCCTAAGCCGTACCCTAACCCTAACCCTAACCCTAACCCTAACCCATAACCTACGCCGTACCCTCACCCGTACCCTAACACGTACCCTAAGACGTACCGTAACCCTAACCCTAACACTAACCCTAACCCTAACCCACACTCTACGCCGTACCCTAACCCGTACCCTAACACGTATCCTAAGCCGTACCCTAACCCTAACCAATACCCTACGCAGTACCCTCACCCGTACCCTCACCCGTACCCTAAGCCATACCCTAACCCTAACCCTAACCCTAACCCTAAACCCTACCCTACGCCGTACCCTCACCCGTACCCTATCCCATACGCTAAGCCGTACCCTAACCGTAACAGTAACACTAACCCTAACCCTAACCCTAACCCATACCCTACGCCGTACACTCGCCCATAACCTAATCCGTACCCTAAGCCGTACCCTAACCCTAACCCTAACCTATACACTACGCCGTACCCTCACCCGTTCCCTAACTCGTACCCTAAGCCGTACCCTAACTCTAACCCTAACCCTAACCCTAACCCTTACCCATACCCTGCGTACCCTAATCAATACAATAACCTGTATCCTAAGCCTTAACCTAACCCTAACCAATGACCTACACAGTACCCTCACCCGTACCCTAAGCCATACCCTAACCCTAACCCTAACCCTAAACCCTACCCTATGCCGTACCCTCACCCATACCCTATCCCATACCCTAAGCCGTACCCTAACCCTAACACTAACCCTAACCCTAACCCTAACCCTAAACTTCCCTTGACTGCTCTTGCCTCCATTAGATTTCCTAAGCACTAGTGTTTTAAGGAACAGGTCAAAAAGAAAATCCTAATGTGATTTTTTTATAATGTGTTTATTCTTTATCTTATCCTAGTGACGAAAATCTTCTCTATGGCTGGACCCTAAATAATATTCCTTTACGTGCTAAGTGGTATCTAGAGAGTGGGATAGGTTTAATAAATACCCTAATCCTAACGTGTACCCTAACCCTAACCCATACCCTAACCCTAATGCGTACCCTAACCCTAACCCAAACCCTAACCCTAACACGTACGCTAATCCTAACCCGTACCCTAAACCAATCCCTAACCCTAAAACTAACCCTAACCCTAACCCTAAACCTAACCCATAACCTACACCGTACCCTCACCCGTACCCTAACCCGTACCCTAAGCCGTACCCTAACCCTAACCCTAACCCTAAACCATACGCTACGCCGTACCCTCACCCGTACCCTAACCCGTATCCTAAGCCGTACCCTAACCCTAACCCTAACCCTAAACTATACCCTACGCCGTAACCTCACCCGTACCCTAACCCGTACCCTAAGCCGTACCCTAACCCTAACCCTAACCCTAACCTATACACTACGCCATACCCTCACTCGTACCCTAACCCGTACCCTAAGCCGTACCCTAAACCTAACCCTAACCCTAACCCTAACCCATACCGTACGCCATACCCTAACATGTACCCTAACCCATATCCTAAGCCGTACCCTAACCCTAACCAATACCCTATGCAGTATCCTCACCCATACCCTCACCCGTACCTAAGCCGTACCCTAACCCTAACCCTAACCCTAACCCTAACCCTAAACCCTACCCTATGCCATACCCTCACCTGTACCCTATCCCATAACCTAAGCCGTACCATAACCCTAACACTAACCCTAACCCTAACCCATAACCTACGCCGTACCCTCACCCGTACCCTAGCCCGTATCCTAAGACGTACCGTAACCCTAACCAATACCCTACGCAATATCCTCACCCATACCCTCACCCGTACCCTAAGCCGTACCCTAACCCTAACCCTAACCCTAACCCTAACCCATACCCTATGCCATACCCTCACCTGTACCCTATCCCATAACCTAAGCCGTACCCTAACCCTAACCCTAACACTAACCCTAACCCATACGCTACGCCGTACCTTCACCCATACCCTAACCCGTATCCTAAGCCGTACCCTAACCCTAACCCTAACCCTAACCCTAACCCTAACCCATACCCTACGCCATACCCTAACCCGTACCCTAACCCGTATCCTAAGCCGTATCCTAACCCTAACCAATACCCTACGCAGTACCCTCACCCGTACCCTCACCCATACACTAAGCCGTACCCTAACCCCAACCCTAACCCTAACTCTAACCCTAACCCCTACCCTACGCCGTACCCTCACCCGTACCCTATCCCATACGCTAAGCCGTACCCTAACCCTAACACTAACACTAACCCTAACCCTAACCCTAACCCTAACCCATACCCTATGCCGTACCCTCACCCGTAACCTAACCCGTACCCTAAGCCGTACCCTAACCCTAACCCTAACCTATACACTATGCCGTACCCTCACCCGTACCCTAACCCGTACCCTAAGCCGTACCCTAACTCTAACCCTAACCCTAACCCTAACCCTTACCCATACCCTGCGCCGTACCCTAACCCATACAATAACCTGTATCCTAAGCCTTAACCTAACCCTAACCAATGACCTACACAGTACCCTCACCCGTACCCGAAGCCATACTCTAACCCTAACCCTAACACTAACCCTAACCCTAAACCCTACCCTATGCCGTACCCTCACCCATACCCTATCCCATACCTTAAGCCGTACCCTAACCCTAACACTAACCCTAACCCTAACCCTAACACTAAACTACCCTTGACTGCTTTTGCCTCCATTAGATTTCCTAAGCACGAGTGTTTTAAGGAACAGGTTAAAAAGAAAATCCTAATGTGATTTTTTTATAATGTGTTTATTCTTTATCTTATCCTAGTGACGAAAATCTTCTCCATGGCTGGACCCTAAATAATATTCCTTTACGTGCTAAGTGGTATCTAGAGAGTGGGACAGGTTTAATAAATACCCTAATCCTAACGTGTACCCTAACCCTAACCCATACCCTAACCCTAATGCGTACCCTAACCCTAACCCAAACCCTAACCCTAACACGTACGCTAATGCTAACCTGTACCCTAAACCAAGCCCTAACCCTAAAACTAACCCTAACCCTAACCCTAACCCTAACCCATACGCTACGCCGTACCCTCACCCATACCCTAACCCGTATCCTAAGCTGTACCCTAACCCTAAACCTAACCCTAACCTCTACCCTACGCCGTACCCTCACCCGTACCCTAACCCGTACCGAAAGCCTTACCCTAACCCTAACCCTAACCCTCACCCATACCCAACGCCATAACCTAACCCATATCCTAACCCGTATCCTAAGCCGTACCCTAACCCTAACCAATAACCTACGCAGTACCCTCACCAGTACCCTCACCCCTATCCTAAGCCCTACCCTAACCCTAACCCTAACCCTAACCCTAAACTACCCTTTACTGCTTTTGCCTCCATTAGATTTCCTAAACACTAGTGTTTTAAGGAACAGGTTAAAAAGAAAACCTTATGTGATTTTTTTATAATGTGTTTATTCTTTATCTTATCCTAGTGACTAAAATCTTCTCCATGGCTGAACACCAAATATTATTCCTTTACGTGCTAAGTGGTATCTAGAGAGTGGGATAGGTTTAATAAATACCCTAATCCTAAAGTGTACCCTAAACCTAACCCATACCCTAACCCTAACGCGTACCCTAACCCTAACCAAAACCCTAACCGAACACGTATGCTAATCCTAACCCGTACCCTAAACCAATCCCTAACCCTAAAACTAACCCTAACCCTAACCCTAACCCTAACCCATAACCTACACCGTACCCTCACCCGTACCCTAACCCGTACCCTAAGCCTTACCCTAACCCTAACCCTAACCTTAAACCATACGCTACGCCGTACCCTCACCCGTACCCTAACCCGTATCCTAAGCCGTACCCTAACCCTAACCCTAACCCTAAACTATACCCTACGCCGTAACCTCACCCGTACCCTAACCCGTACCCTAAGCCGTACCCTAACCCTAACCCTAACCCTAACCTATACACTACGCCATACGCTCACTCGTACCCTAACCCGTACCCTAAGCCGTACCCTAAACCTAACCCTAACCCTAACCCTAACCCATACCGTACGCCATACCCTAACATGTACCCTAACCCATATCCTAAGCCGTACCCTAACCCTAACCAATACCCTATGCAGTATCCTCACCCATACCCTCACCCGTACCCTAAGCCGTACCCTAACCCTAACCCTAACCCTAACCCTAACCCTAAACCCTACCCTATGCCATACCCTCACCTGTACCCTATCCCATAACCTAAGCCGTAACATAACCCTAACACTAACCCTAACCCTAACCCATAACCTACGCCGTACCCTCACCCGTACCCTAGCCCGTATCCTAAGACGTACCGTAACCCTAACCAATACCCTACGCAATATCCTCACCCATACCCTCACCCGTACCCTAAGCCGTACACTAACCCTAACCCTAACCCTAACCCTAACCCATACCCTATGCCATACCCTCACCTGTACCCTATCCCATAACCTAAGCCGTACCCTAACCCTAACCCTAACCCTAACCCTAACCCATATGCTACGCCGTACCTTCACCCGTACCCTATCCCGTATCCTAAGCCGTACCCTAACCCTAACCCAAACCCTAACCCTAACCCTAACCCATACTCTACGCCATACCCTAACCCGTACCCTAACCCGTATCCTAAGCCGTATCCTAACCCTAACCAATACCCTACGCAGTACCCTCACCCGTACCCTCACCCGTACACTAAGCCGTACCCTAACCCCAACCCTAACCCTAACTCTAACCCTAACCCCTACCCTACGCCGTACCCTCACCCGTACCCTATCCCATACGCTAAGCCGTACCCTAACCCTAACACTAACACTAACCCTAACCCTTACCCTAACCCTAACCCATACCCTATGCCGTACCCTCACCCGTAACCTAACCCGTACCCTAAGCCGTACCCTAACCCTAACCCTAACCTATACACTATGCCGTACCCTCACCCGTACCCTAACCCGTACCCTAAGCCGTACCCTAACTCTAACCCTAACCCTAACCCTAACCCTTACCCATACCCTGCGCCGTACCCTAACCCATACAATAACCTGTATCCTAAGCCTTAACCTAACCCTAACCAATGACCTACACAGTACCCTCACCCGTACCCGAAGCCATACTCTAACCCTAACCCTAACACTAACCCTAACCCTAAACCCTACCCTATGCCGTACCCTCACCCATACCCTATCCCATACCCTAAGCCGTACCCTAACCCTAACACTAACCCTAACCCTAACCCTAACACTAAACTACCCTTGACTGCTTTTGCCTCCATTAGATTTCCTAAGCACGAGTGTTTTAAGGAACAGGTTAAAAAGAAAATCCTAATGTGATTTTTTTATAATGTGTTTATTCTTTATCTTATCCTAGTGACGAAAATCTTCTCCATGGCTGGACCCTAAATAATATTCCTTTACGTGCTAAGTGGTATCTAGAGAGTGGGATAGGTTTAATAAATACCCTAATCCTAACGTGTACCCTAACCCTAACCCATACCCTAACCCTAATGCGTACCCTAACCCTAACCCAAACCCTAACCCTAACACGTACGCTAATCCTAACTTGTACCCTAAACCAAGCCCTAACCCTAAAACTAACCCTAACCCTAACCCTAACCCTAACCCATACGCTACGTCGTACCCTCACCCATACCCTAACCCGTATCCTACGCCGTACCCTAACACTAAACCTAACCCTAACCTCTACCCTACGCCATACCCTCACCCGTACCCTAACCCGTACCCAAAGCCTTACCCTAACCCTAACCCTAACCCTCACCCATACCCAACGCCATAACCTAACCCATATCCTAACCCGTATCCTAAGCCGTACCCTAACCCTAACCAATAACCTACGCAGTACCCTCACCAGTACCCTCACCCGTATCCTAAGCCCTACCCTAACCCTAACCCTAACCCTAACCCTAAACTACCCTTTACTGCTTTTGCCTCCATTAGATTTCCTAAACACTAGTGTTGTAAGGAACAGGTTGAAAAGAAAACCTTATGTGATTTTTTTATAATGTGTTTATTCTTTATCTTATCCTAGTGACTAAAATCTTCTCCATGGCTGAACCCCAAATAATATTCCTTTACGTGCTAAGTGGTATCTAGAGAGTGGGATAGATTTAATAAATACCCTAATCCTAAAGTGTACCCTAAACCTAACCCATACCCTAACCCTAACGCGTACCCTAACCCTAACCAAAACCCTAACCCGAACAAGTATGCTAATCCTAACCCGTACCCTAAACCAATCCCTAACCCTAAAACTAAACCTAACCCTAACCCTAACCCTAACCCATACCTACGCCGTACCCTCACCCGTACCCTAAACCGTACCCTAAGCCGTACCCTAACCCTAACCCTAACCCTAAACCATACGCTACGCCGTACCCTCACCCGTACCCTAACCCGTATCCTAAGCCGTACCCTAACCCTAACCCTAACTCTAAACTATACCCTACGCCGTAACCTCACCCGTACCCTAACCCGTACCCTAAGCCGTACCCTAACCCTAACCCTAACCCTAACCCTAACCCTAACCCTAACCCATACCGTACGCCATACCCTAACACGTACCCTAACCCGTATCCTAAGCCGTACCCTAACCCTAACCAATACTCTACGCAGTATCCTCACCCATACCCTAACCCATACCCTAAGCCGTAACCTAACCCTAACCCTAACCCTAACCCTAACCCTAACCCCTACCCTATGCCATACCCTCACCTGTACCCTATCCCATAACCTAAGCCGTACCATAACCCTAACACTAACCCTAACCCTAAACCATAACCTACGCCATACCCAAACCCGTACCCTAACCCGTATCCTAAGCCGTACCCTAACCCTAACCCTAACCCTAACCCTAACCCATAACCTACGCCGTACCCTCACCCGTACCCTAACACGTACCCTAAGACGTACCGTAAACCTAACCCTAACACTAACCCTAACCCTAACCCACACTCTATGCCGTACCCTAACCCGTACCCTAACACGTATCCTAAGCCGTACCCTAACCCTAAACAATACCCTACGCAGTACCCTCACCCGTACCCTCACCCGTACCCTAAGCCATACCCTAACCCTAACCCTATCCCAAACCGTAACCCCTACCCTACGCCGTACCCTCACCCGTACCCTATCCCATACCCTAAGCCGTACCCTAACCCTAACACTAACCCTAACCCTAACCCTAACCCTAAACTACCCTTGATTGCTTTTGCCTCTATTAGATTTTCTAAGCACTAGTGTTTTAAGGAACAGGTTAAAAAGAAAATCCTAATGTGATTTTTTTATAATGTGTTTATTCTTTATCTTATCCTAGTGACTAAAATCTTCTCCATGGCTGGATCCCTAATAATATTCCTTTACGTGCTACGTGGTATCTAGAGAGTGGGATAGGTTTAATAAATACCCTAATCCTAACGTGTACCCTAACCCTAAGCCATACCCTAACCCTAACGCGTACCCTAACCCTAACCCAAAACCTAACCCTAACACGTACGCTAATCCTAACCCGTACCCTAAACCAATCCCTAATCCTAAAACTAACCCTAACCCTAACCCTAACCCTTACCCTACGCCGTACCCTCACCCGTACCCTAACCCGTACCCTAAGACGTACCCTAACCCTAACCCTAACCCATACCCTACACCGTACCCTCACCCGTAGCCTAACCCGTACCCTAAGCCGTACCCTAACCCTAACCGTAACCTATACACTACGCCGTACCCTCACCCGTACCCTAACCCGTACCCTAAGCCGTACCCTAACTCTAACCCTAACCCTAACCCTAACCCTTACCCATACCCTGCGCCGTACCCTAACCCATACAATAACCTGTATCCTAAGCCTTAACCTAACCCTAACCAATGACCTACACAGTACCCTCACCCGTACCCTAAGCCATACCCTAACCCTAACCCTAACACTAACCCTAACCCTAAACCCTACCCTATGCCTACCCTCACCCATACCCTATCCCATACCCTAAGCCGTACCCTAACACTAAAACTAACCCTAACGCTAACCCTAACCCTACACTACCCTTGACTGATTTTGCCTCCATTTGATTTCCTAAGCACTAGTGTTTTAAGGAACAGGTTAAAAAGAAAATCCTAATGTGATTTTTTTATAATGTGTTTATTCTTTATCTTATCCTAGGGACGAAAATCTTCTCCATGGATGGACCCTAAATAATATTCCTTTACGTGCTAAGTGGTATCTAGAGAGTGGGATAGGTTTAATAAATACCCTAATCCTAACGTGTACCCTAACCCTAACCCACACCCTAACCCTAATGCGTATCCTAACCCTAACCCAAACCCTAACCCTAACACGTACGCTAATCCTAACCCGTACCCTAAACCAATCCCTAACCCTAAAACTAACCCTAACCCTAACCCTAACCCTAAACCATACACTACGCCGTACCCTCACCCGTACCCTAACCCGTACACAAAGCCTTACCCTAACCTTAACCCTAACCCTCACCCATACCCAACACCGTAACCTAACCCAGATCCTAACCCGTATCCTAAGCCGTACCCTAACCCTAACCAATAACCTACGCAGTACCCTCACCAGTACCCTCACCCGTATCCTAAGCCCTACCCTAACCCTAACCCTAACCCTAACCCTAAACTACCCTTTACTGCTTTTGCCTCCATTAGATTTCCTAAACACTAGTGTTTTAAGGAACAGGTTAAAAAGAAAACCTTATGTGATTTTTTTATAATGTGTTTATTCTTTATCTTATCCTAGTGACTAAAATCTTCTCCATGGCTGAACCCCAAATAATATTCCTTTACGTGCTAAGTGGTATCTAGAGAGTGGGATAGGTTTAATAAATACCCTAATCCTAAAGTGTACCCTAAACCTAACCCATACCCTAACCCTAACGCGTACCCTAACCCTAACCAAAACCCTAACCCGAACACGTATGCTAATCCTAACCCGTACCCTAAAACAATCCCTAACCCTAAAACTAACCCTAACCCTAACCCTAACCCATAACCTACACCGTACCCTCACCCGTACTCTAACCCGTACCCTAAGCCGTACCCTAACCCTAACCCTAACCCTAAACCATTCGCTACGCAGTACCCTCACCCGTACCCTAACCCGTATCCTAAGCCGTACCCGAACCCTAACCCTAACCCTAAACTATACCCTACGCCGTAACCTCACTCGTACCCTAACACGTACCCTAAGCCGTACCCTAACCCTAACCCTAACCCTAACCCTAACCCTAACCCATACCGTACGCCATACCCTAACACGTACCCTAAACCGTAACCTAAGCCGTACCCTAACCCTAACCAATACCCTATGCTGTATCCTCACCCATACCCTCACCCGTTCCCTAAGCCGTACCCTAACCCCAACCCTAACCCTAACTCTAACCCTAACCCCTACCCTACGCCGTACCCTCACCCGTGCCCTATCCCATACGCTAAGCCGTACCCTAACCCTAACACTAACACTAACCCTAACCCTAACCCTAACCCATACCCTACGCCGTACCCTCACCCGTACCCTAACCCGTACCCTAAGCCGTACCCTAACTCTAACCCTAACCCTAACCCTAACCGTTACCCATACCCTGCGCCGTACCCTAACCCATACAATAACCTGTATCCTAAGCCTTAACCTAACCCTAACCAATGACCTACACAGTACCCTCACCCGTACACTAAGCCATACCCTAACCCTAACCCTAACACTAACCCTAACCCTAAACCCTACCCTATGCCGTACCCTCACCCATACCCTATCCCATACCCTAAGCCGTACCCTAACCCTAACACTAACCCTATCCCTAACCCTAACCCTACACTACCCTTGACTGCTTTTGCCTCCATTAGATTTCCTAAGCACGAGTGTTTTAAGGAACAGGTTAAAAAGAAAATCCTAATGTGATTTTTTTATAATGTGTTTATTCTTTATCTTATCCTAGTGACGAAAATCTTCTCCATGGCTGGACCCTAAATAATATTCCTTTACGTGCTAAGTGGTATCTAGAGAGTGGGATAGGTTTAATAAATACCCTAATCCTAACGTGTACCCTAACCCTAACCCATACCCTAACCCTAATGCGTACCCTAACCCTAACCCAAACCCTAACCTTAACACGTACGCTAATCCTAAGCTGTACCATAAACCAAGCCCTAACCCTAAAACTAACCCTATCCCTAACCCTAACCCTAACCCATACGCTACGCCGTACCCTCACCCATACCCTAACCCGTATCCTAAGCCGTACCCTAACCCTAAACCTAACCATAACCTCTACCCTACGCCGTACCCTCACCCGTACCCTAACCCGTACCCAAAGCCTTACCCTAACCCTAACCCTAACCCTCACCCATACCCAACGCCGTAACCTAACCCATATCCTAACCCGTATCCTAAGCCGTACCCTAACCCTAACCAATAACCTACGCAGTACCCTCACCAGTACCCTCACCCGTATCCTAAGCCCTACCCTAACCCTAACCCTAACCCTAACCCTAAACTACCCTTTACTGTTTTTGCCTCCAGTAGATTTCCTAAACACTAGTGTTTAAAGGAACAGGTTAAAAAGAAAACCTTATGTGATTTTTTTATAATGTGTTTATACTTTATCTTATCCTAGTGACTAAAATCTTCTCCATGGCTGAACCCCAAATAATATTCCTTTACGTGCTAAGTGGTATCTAGAGAGTGGGATAGGTTTAATAAATACCCTAATCCTAAAGTGTACCCTAAACCTAACCCATACCCTAACCCTAACGCGTACCCTAACCCTAACCAAAACCCTAACCCGAACAAGTATGCTAATCCTAACCCATACCCTAAACCAATCCCTAACCCTAAAACTAACCCTAACCCTAACCCTAACCCTAACCCATAACCTACGCCGTACCCTCACCCGTACCCTAACCCGTACCCTAACCCTAACCCTAACCCTAAACCATACGCTACGCCGTACCCTCACCCGTACCCTAACCCGTATCCTAAGCCGTACCCTAACCCTAACCCTAACTCTAAACTATACCCTACGCCGTAACCTCACCCGTACCCTAACCCGTACCCTAAGCCGTACCCTAACCCTAACCCTAACCCTAACCCTAACCCATACCGTACGCCATACCCTAACACGTACCCTAACCCGTATCCTAAGCCGTACCTTAACCCTAACCAATACCCTACGCAGTATCCTCACCCATACCCTCACCCGTACCCTAAGCCGTACCCTAACCCTAACCCTAACCCTAACCCCTACCCTATGCCATACCCTCACCTGTACCCTATCCCATAAACTAAGCCGTACCCTAACCCCAACCCTAACCCTAACTCTAACCCTAACCCCTACCCTACGCCGTACCCTCACCCGTACCCTATCCCATACGCTAAGCCGTACCCTAACCCTAACAGTAACACTAACCCTAACTCTAACCCTAACCCATACCCTACGCCGTACCCTCACCCGTAACCTAACCCGTACCCTAAGCCGTACCCTAACCCTAACCCTAACCTATACACTACGCCGTACCCTCACCCGTACCCTAACCCGTACCCTAAGCCGTACCCTAACCCTAACCCTAACCCTAACCCTAACCCATAACCTACGCCGTACCCTCACCCGTACCCTAACACGTAACCTTAGACGTACCGTAACCCTAACCCTAACACTAACCCTAACCCTAACCCACATTCTACGCCGTAGCCTAATCCGTAACCTAACACGTATCCTAAGCCGTACCCTAACCCTAACCAATACCCTACGCAGTACCCTCACCCGTACCCTCACCCGTACCCTAAGCCATACCCTAACCCTAACCCTAACCCTAACCCTAACCCCTACCCTACGCCGTACCCTCACCCGTACCCTATCCCATACCCTAAGCCGTACCCTAACCCTAACACTAACCCTAACCCTAACCCTAACCCTAAACTACCCTTGATTGCTTTTGCCTCTATTAGATTTCCTAAGCACTAGTGTTCTAAGGAACAGGTTAAAAAGTAAATCCTAATGTGATTTTTTTATAATGTGTTTATTCTTTATCTTATCCTAGTGACTAAAATCTTCTCCATGGCTGGATCCCTAATAATATTCCCTTACGTGCTACGTGGTATCTAGAGAGTGGGATAGGTTTAATAAATACACTAATCCTAACGTGTACCCTAACCCTAACCCATACCCTAACCCTAACGCGTACCCTAACCCTAACCCAAAACCTAACCCTAACACGTACGCTAATCCTAACCCGTACCCTAAACCAATCCCTAACCCTAAAACTAACCCTAACCCTAACCCTAACACTTACCCTACGCCATACCCTCACCCGTACCCTAACCCGTACCCTAAGACGTACCCTAACCCTAACCCTAACCCATACCCTACACCGTACCCTCACCCGTAACCTAACCCGTACCCTAAGCCGTACCCTAACCCTAACCCTAACCTATACACTACGCCGTACCCTCACCCGTACCCTAACCCGTACCCTAAGCCGTACCCTAACTCTAACCCTAACCCTAACCCTAACCCTTACCCATACCCTGCGCCGTACCCTAACCCATACAATAACCTGTATCCTAAGCCTTAACCTAACCCTAACCAATGACCTACACAGTACCCTCACCCGTACCCTAAGCCATACCCTAACCCTAACCCTAACACTAACCCTAACCCTAAACCCTACCCTATGCCGTACCCTCACCCATACCCTATCCCATACCCTAAGCCGTACCCTAACCCTAACACTAACCCTAACCCTAACCCTAACCCTAAACTACCCTTGACTGCTTTTGCCTCCATTAGATTTCCTCAGCACTAGTGTTTTAAGGAACAGGTTAAAAAGAAAATCCTAATGTGATTTTTTTATAATGTGTTTATTCTTTATCTTATCCTAGTGACGAAAATCTTCTCCATGGCTGGACCCTAAATAATATTCCTTTACGTGCTAAGTGGTATCTAGAGAGTGGGATAGGTTTAATAAATACCCTAATCCTAACGTGTACCCTAACCCTAACCCACACCCTAACCCTAATGCGTACCCTAACCCTAACCCAAACCCTAACCCTAACACGTACGCTAATCCTAACCCGTACCCTAAACCAATCCCTAACCCTAAAACTAACCCTAACCCTAACCCTAACCCTAAACCATACGCTACGCCGTACCCTCACCCGTACCCTAACCCGTACCCAAAGCCTTACCCTAACCTTAACCCTAACCCTCACCCATACCCAACGCCGTAACCTAACCCATATCCTAACCCGTATCCTAAGCCGTACCCTAACCCTAACCAATAACCTACGCCGTACCCTCACCCGTACCCTAACACGTACCCTAAGACGTACCGTAACCCTAACCCTAACACTAACCCTAACCCTAACCCACACTCTACGCCGTACCCTAACCCGTACCATAACACGCATCCTAAGCCGTACCCTAACCCTAACCAATACCCTATGCAGTACCCTCACCCGTACCCTCACCCGTACCCTAAGCCATACCCTAACCCTAACACTAACCCTAACCCTAACCCTAACCCTAAACTACCCTTGATTGCTTTTGCCTCTATTAGATTTCCTAAGCACTAGTGTTTTAAGGAACAGGTTAAAAAGAAAATCCTAATGTGATTTTTTTATAATGTGTTTATTCTTTATCTTATCCTAGTGACTAAAATCTTCTCCATGGCTGGATCCCTAATAATATTCCTTTACGTGCTAAGTGGTATCTAGAGAGTGGGATAGGTTTAATAAATACCCTAATCCTAACGTGTACCCTAACCCTAACCCATACCCTAACCCTAACGCGAACCCTAACCCTAACCCAAAACCTAAACCTAACACGTACGCTAATCCTAACCCGTACCCTAAACCAATCGCTAACCCTAAAACTAACCCTAACCCTAACCCTAACCTTAACCCTTACCCTACGCCGTACCCTCACCCGTACCCTAACCCGTACCCTAAGACGTACCCTAACCCTAACCCTAACCTATTGGCTACGCCGTACCCTCACCCGTACCCTAACCCGTATCCTAAGCCGTACCCTAACCCTAACCCTAACCCTAACCCTAACCCTAACCCATACCCTACGCCATACCCTAACCCGTACCCTAACCCGTATCCTAAGCCATATCCTAACCCTATCCAATACCCTACGCAGTACCCTCACCCGTACCCTCACCCGTACCCTAAGCCGTACCCTAACCCCAACCCTAACCCTAACTCTAACCCTAACCCCTACCCTACGCCGTACCCTCACCCGTACCCTATCCCATACGCTAAGCCGTACCCTAACCCTAACACTAACACTAACCCTAACCCTAACCCTAACCCATACCCTACGCCGTACCCTCACCCGTAACCTAACCCGTACCCTAAGCCGTACCCTAACCCTAACCCTAACCTATACACTACGCCGTACCCTCACCCGTACCCTAACCCGTACCCTAAGCCGTACCCTAACTCTAATCCTAACCCTAACCCTAACCCTTACCCATACCCTGCGCCGTACCCTAACCCATACAATAACCTGTATCCTAAGCCTTAACCTAACCCTAACCAATGACCTACACAGTACCCTCACCCGTACCCTAAGCCATACCCTAACCCTAACCCTAACCCTATCCCTAACCCTAAACCCTACCCTATGCCGTACCCTCAACCATACCCTATCCCATACCCTAAGCCGTACCCTAACCCTAACCCTAACCCTAACCCTAACCCTAAACTACCCTTTACTGCTTTTGCCTCCATTAGATTTCCTAAACACTAGTGTTTTAAGGAACAGGTTAAAAAGAAAACCTTATGTGATTTTTTTATAATGTGTTTATTCTTTATCTTATCCTAGTGACTAAAATCTTCTCCATGGCTGAACCCCAAATAATATTCCTTTACGTGCTAAGTGGTATCTAGAGAGTGGGATAGGTTTAATAAATACCCTAATCCTAAAGTGTACCCTAAACCTAACCCATACCCTAACCCTAACGCGTACCCTAACCCTAACCAAAACCCTAACCCGAACACGTATGCTAATCCTAACCCGTACCCTAAACCAATCCCTAACCCTAAAACTAACCCTAACCCTAACCCTAACCCATAACCTACACCGTACCCTCACCCGTACCCTAACCCGTACCCTAAGCCGTACCCTAACCCTAACCCTAACCCTAACCCTAACCCTAACCCATACCGTACGCCATACCCTAACCCGTACCCTAAACCAATCCCTAACCATAAACCTAACCCTAACCAATACCCTACGCAGTATCCTCACCCATACCCTCACCCGTACCCGAAGCCGTACCCTAACCCTAACCCTAACCCTAACCCTAAACTCTACCCTATGCCATACCCTCACCTGTACCCTATCCCATAACCTAAGCCGTACCATAACCCTAACACTAACCCTACCCCTAACCCATAACCTACGCCGTACCCTCACCCGTACCCTAACCCGTATCCTAAGCCGTACCCTAACCCTAACCCTAACCCTAACCCTAACCCATAACCTACGCTGTACCCTCACCCGTACCCTAACACGTACCCTAAGACGTACCGTAACCCTAACCCTAACACTAACCCTAACCCTAACCCACACTCTACGCCGTACCCTAACCCGTACCCTAACACGTAGTCTAAGCCGTACCCTAACCCTAACCAATACCCTACGCAGTACCCTCACCCGTACCCTCACCCGTACCCTAAGCCATACCCTAACCCTAACCCTAACCCTAACCCTTACCCTACGCCGTACCCTCAGCCGTACCCTAACCCATACCCTAAGACGTACCCTAACCCTAACTCTAACCCATACGCTACGCCGTACCCTCACCCGTACCCTAACCCGTATCCTAAGCCGTACCATAACCCTAACCCTAACCCTAACACTAACCCTAACCCATACCCTACGCCATACCCTAACCCGTACCCTAACCCGTATCCTAAGCCGTATCCTAACCCTAACCAATACCCTACGCAGTACCCTCACCCGTACCCTAAGCCGTACCCTAACACCAACCCTAACCGTAACTCTAACCCTAACCCCTACCCTACGCCGTACCCTCACCCGTACCCTATCCCATACGCTAAGCCGTACCCTAACCCTAACACTAACACTAACCCTAACACTAACCCATACCCTACGCCGTACCCTCACTCGTAACCTAACCCGTACCCTAAGCCGTACCCTAACCCTAACCCTAACCTATACACTATGCCGTACCCTCACCCGTACCCTAACCCGTACCCTAAGCCGTACCCTAACTCTAACCCTAACCCTAACCCTAACCCTTACCCATACCCTGCGCCGTACCCTAACCCATACAATAACCTGTATCCTAAGCCTTAACCTAACCCTAACCAATGACCTACACAGTACCCTCACCCGTACCCTAAGCCATACCCTAACCCTAACCCTAACACTAACCCTAACCCTAAAACCTACCCTATGCCGTACCCTCACCCATACCCTATCCCATAGCCTAAGCCGTACCCTAACCCTAACACTAACACTAACCCTAACCCATAACCTACGCCGTACCCTCACCCGTACCCTAACCCATACCCAAAGCCTTACCCTAACCCTAACCCTAACCCTCACCCATACCCAACGCCGTAACCTAACCCATATCCTAACCCGTATCCTAAGCCGTACCCTAACCCTAACCAGTAACCTACGCAGTACACTCACCAGTACCCTCACCCGTACCCTAAGCCGTACCCTAACCTTAACCCTAACCCTAACCCTAACCCATACGCTACGCCGTACCCTCACCCGTACCCTAAACCGTATCCTAAGCCGTACCCTAACCCTAACTCTAACCTATACCCTACGTCGTACCATCAACCGTACCCTAACCCGTACCCTACGCCGTACCCTAACCCTAACCCTAAACCTAACCCTAAACTGTTCCCTACGCCGTACCCTCACCCGTAGCCTAACCCGTACCCTAAGCCGTACCCTAACACTAACCCTAACCCTAACCCTAACCCTAACCCATACCCTATGCCGTACCCTAACCCGTACCCTAACCGTATCCTAAGCCGTATCCTAACCCTAACCAATACCCTACGCAGTACCCTCACCCGTACCCTCACCCGTACCCTAAACCTAACCCTAACCCTAAACCTAACCCTAACCAATACCCTACGCGATACCCTAACCCGTACCCTACACCCGTATCCTAAGCCGTATCCTAACCCTAACCAATACCCTACGCAGTACCCTCACCCGTACCCTCACCCGTACCCTAAGCCATACCCTAACCCCAACCCTAACCCTAACTCTAACCCTAATCCCTACCGTACGCCGTACCCTCACCCGTACCCTATCCCATACGCTAAGCCGTACCCTAACCCTAACACTAACCCTAACCCTAACCCTAACCCATACCCTACGCCGTACCCTCACCCGTAACCTAACCCGTACCCTAAGCCGTACCCTAACCCTAACCCTAACCTATACACTACGCCGTACCCTCACCCGTACCCTAACCCGTACCCTAAGCCGTACCCTAACTCTAACCCTAAACCTAACCCTTACCCATACCCTGCGCCGTACCCTAACACATACAATAACCTGTATCCTAAGCCTTAACCTAACCCTAACCAATGACCTACACAGTACCCTCACCCGTACCCTAAGCCATACCCTAACCCTAACACTAACACTAACCCTAACCCTAAAACCTACCCTATGCCGTACCCTCACCCATACGCTATCCCATACCCTAAGCTGTACCCTAACCCTAACACTAACCCTAACCCTAACCCTAACCCTAAACTACCCTTGACTGCTTTTGCCTCCATTAGATTTCCTAAGCACTAGTGTTTTAAGGAACAGGTTAAAAAGAAAATCCTAATGTGATTTTTTTATAATGTGTTTATTCTTTATCTTATCCTAGTGACGAAAATCTTCTCCATGGCTGGACCCTAAATAATATTCCTTTACGTGCTAAGTGGTATCTAGAGAGTGGGATAGGTTTAATAAATACCCTAATCCTAACGTGTACCCTAACCCTAACCCATACCCTAACCCTAATGCGTACCCTAACCCTAACCCAAACCCTAACCCTAACACGTACGCTAATCCTAACCCGTACCCTAAACCAATCCCTAACCCTAAAACTAAACCTAACCCTAACCCTAACCCTAACCCATACGCTACGCCGTACCCTCACCCATACCCTAACCCGTATCCTAAGCCGTACCCTAACCCTAACCAATAACCTACGCAGTACCCTCACCAGTACCCTCACCCGTATACTAAGCCCTACCCTAACCCTAACCCTAACCCTAACCCTAAACTACCCTTTACTGCTTTTGCCTCCATTAGATTTCCTAAACACTAGTGTTTTAAAGAACAGGTTAAAAAGAAAATCTTATATGATTTTTTTATAATGTGTTTATTATTTATCTTATCCTAGTGATTAAAATCTTCTCCATGGCTGAACCCCAAATAATATTCCTTTACGTGCTAAGTGGTATCTAGAGAGTGGGATAGGTTTAATAAATACCCTAATCCTAAAGTGTACCCTAAACCTAACCCATACCCTAACCCTAACGCGTACCCTAACCCTAACCAAAACCCTAACCCGAACACGTATGCTAATCCTAACCCGTACCCTAAACCAATCCCTAACCCTAAAACTAACCCTAACCCTAACCCTAACCCTAACCCATAACCTACGCCGTACCCTCACCCGTACCCTAACCCGTACCCTAAGCCGTACCCTAACCCTAACCCTAACCCTAAACCATACGCTACGCCGTACCCTCACCCGTACCCTAACCCGTATCCTAAGCCGTACCCTAACCCTAACCCTAAACTATACCCTATGCCGTAACCTCACCCATACCCTAACCCGTACCCTAAGCCGTACCCTAAACCTAACCCTGACCCTAACCCTAACCCTAACCCTAACCCATACCGTACGCCATACCCTAACACGTACCCTAACCCGTATCCTAAGCCGTACCCTAACCCTAATCAATACCCTACGCAGTATCCACACCCATACCCTCACCCGTACCGTAAGCCGTACCCTAACCCTAACCCTAACCCTAACCCTAACCCTAACCCCTACCCTATGCCATACCCTCACCTGTACCCTATCCCATAACCTAAGCCGTACCATAACCCTAACACTAACCCTAACCCTAACCCATAACCTACGCCGTACCCTAACCCGTATCCTAAGCCGTACCCTAACCCTAACCCTAACACTAACCCTAACCCATAACCTACGCCGTACCCTCACCCGTACCCTAAAACGTACCCTAAGACATACCGTAAACCTAACCCTAACACTAACCCTAACCCATAACCTACGCCGTACCCTAATCCGTACCCTAACACGTATCCTAAGCCGTACCCTAACCCTAACCAATACGCTACTCAGTACCCTCACCCGTACCCTCACCCGTACCCTAAGCCATACCCTAACCCTAACCCTAACCCCTACCCTACGCCGTACCCTCACACGTACCCTATCAAATACCCTAAGCCGTACCCTAACCCTAACACTAACCCTAACCCTAACCCTAACCCTAAAATACCCTTGATTGCTTTTGCCTCTATTAGATTTCCTAAGCACTAGTGTTTTAAGGAACAGGTTAAAAAGAAAATCCTAATGTGATTTTTTTATAATGTGTTTATTCTTTATCTTATCCTAGTGACTAAAATCTTCTCCATGGCTGGATCCCTAATAATATTCCTTTACGTGCTAAGTGGTACCTAGAGAGTGGGATAGGTTTAATAAATACCCTAATCCTAACGTGTACCCTAACCCTAACCCATACCCTAACCCTAACGCGTACCCTAACCCTAACCCAAAACCTAACCCTAACACGTACGCTAATACTAACCCGTACACTAAACCAATCCCTAACCCTAAAACTAACCCTAACCCTAACCCTAACCCTAAACCTTACCCTACGCCATACCCTCACCCGTACCCTAACCCGTACCCTAAGACGTACCCTAACCCTAACCCTAACCCATACGCTACGCCGTACCCTCACCCGTACCCTAACCCGTATCCTAAGCCGTACCCTAACCCTAACCCTAACCCTAACCCTAACCCTAACCCATACCCTACGCCATACCCCAACCCCTACCCTAACCCGTATCCTAAGCCATATCCTAACCCTAACCAATACCCTACGCAGTACCCTCACCCGTACCCTAAGCCGTACCCTAACCCCAACCCTAACCCTAACTCTAACCCTAACCCCTACCCTACGCCGTACCCTCACCCGTACCCTATCCCATACGCTAAGCCGTACCCTAACCCTAACACTAACACTAACCCTATCCCTAACCCTAACCCATACCCTACGCCGTACCCTCACCCGTACCCTAACCCGTACCCTAAGCCGTACCCTAACTCTAACCCTAACCCTAACCCTAACCGTTACCCATACCCTGCGCCGTACCCTAACCCATACAATAACCTGTATCCTAAGCCTTAACCTAACCCTAACTAATGACCTACACAGTACCCTCACCCGTACCCTAAGCCATACCCTAACCCTAACCCTAACACTAACCCTAACCCTAAACCCTACCCTATGCCGTACCCTCACCCATACCCTATCCCATACCCTAAGCCGTACCCTAACCCTAACACTAACCCTATCCCTAACCCTAACCCTACACTACCCTTGACTGCTTTTGCCTCCATTAGATTTCCTAAGCACGAGTGTTTTAAGGAACAGGTTAAAAAGAAAATCCTAATGTGATTTTTTTATAATGTGTTTATTCTTTATCTTATCCTAGTGACGAAAATCTTCTCCATGGCTGGACCCTAAATAATATTCCTTTACGTGCTAAGTGGTATCTAGAGAGTGGGATAGGTTTAATAAATACCCTAATCCTAACGTGTACCCTAACCCTAACCCATACCCTAACCCTAATGCGTACCCTAACCCTAACCCAAACCCTAACCTTAACACGTACGCTAATCCTAAGCTGTACCATAAACCAAGCCCTAACCCTAAAACTAACCCTAACCCTAACCCTAACCCTAACCCATACGCTACGCCGTACCCTCACCCATACCCTAACCCGTATCCTAAGCCGTACCCTAACCCTAAACCTAACCATAACCTCTACCCTACGCCGTACCCTCACCCGTACCCTAACCCGTACCCAAAGCCCTACCCTAACCCTAACCCTAACCCTCACCCATACCCAACGCCGTAACCTAACCCATATCCTAACCCGTATCCTAAGCCGTACCCTAACCCTAACCAATAACCTACGCAGTACCCTCACCAGTACCCTCACCCGTATCCTAAGCCCTACCCTAACCCTAACCCTAACCCTAACCCTAAACTACCCTTTACTGTTTTTGCCTCCAGTAGATTTCCTAAACACTAGTGTTTAAAGGAACAGGTTAAAAAGAAAACCTTATGTGATTTTTTTATAATGTGTTTATACTTTATCTTATCCTAGTGACTAAAATCTTCTCCATGGCTGAACCCCAAATAATATTCCTTTACGTGCTAAGTGGTATCTAGAGAGTGGGATAGGTTTAATAAATACCCTAATCCTAAAGTGTACCCTAAACCTAACCCATACCCTAACCCTAACGCGTACCCTAACCCTAACCAAAACCCTAACCCGAACAAGTATGCTAATCCTAACCCATACCCTAAACCAATCCCTAACCCTAAAACTAACCCTAACCCTAACCCTAACCCTAACCCATAACCTACGCCGTACCCTCACCCGTACCCTAACCCGTACCCTAACCCTAACCCTAACCCTAAACCATACGCTACGCCGTACCCTCACCCGTACCCTAACCCGTATCCTAAGCCGTACCCTAACCCTAACCCTAACTCTAAACTATACCCTACGCCGTAACCTCACCCGTACCCTAACCCGTACCCTAAGCCGTACCCTAACCCTAACCCTAACCCTAACCCTAACCCATACCGTACGCCATACCCTAACACGTACCCTAACCCGTATCCTAAGCCGTACCTTAACCCTAACCAATACCCTACGCAGTATCCTCACCCATACCCTCACCCGTACCCTAAGCCGTACCCTAACCCTAACCCTAACCCTAACCCCTACCCTATGCCATACCCTCACCTGTACCCTATCCCATAAACTAAGCCGTACCCTAACCCCAACCCTAACCCTAACTCTAACCCTAACCCCTACCCTACGCCGTACCCTCACCCGTACCCTATCCCATACGCTAAGCCGTACCCTAACCCTAACAGTAACACTAACCCTAACTCTAACCCTAACCCATACCCTACGCCGTACCCTCACCCGTAACCTAACCCGTACCCTAAGCCATACCCTAACCCTAACCCTAACCTATACACTACGCCGTACCCTCACCCGTACCCTAACCCGTACCCTAAGCCGTACCCTAACCCTAACCCTAACCCTAACCCTAACCCATAACCTACGCCGTACCCTCACCCGTACCCTAACACGTAACCTTAGACGTACCGTAACCCTAACCCTAACACTAACCCTAACCCTAACCCACATTCTACGCCGTAGCCTAATCCGTAACCTAACACGTATCCTAAGCCGTACCCTAACCCTAACCAATACCCTACGCAGTACCCTCACCCGTACCCTCACCCGTACCCTAAGCCATACCCTAACCCTAACCCTAACCCTAACCCTAACCCCTACCCTACGCCGTACCCTCACCCGTACCCTATCCCATACCCTAAGCCGTACCCTAACCCTAACACTAACCCTAACCCTAACCCTAACCCTAAACTACCCTTGATTGCTTTTGCCTCTATTAGATTTCCTAAGCACTAGTGTTCTAAGGAACAGGTTAAAAAGTAAATCCTAATGTGATTTTTTTATAATGTGTTTATTCTTTATCTTATCCTAGTGACTAAAATCTTCTCCATGGCTGGATCCCTAATAATATTCCCTTACGTGCTACGTGGTATCTAGAGAGTGGGATAGGTTTAATAAATACACTAATCCTAACGTGTACCCTAACCCTAACCCATACCCTAACCCTAACGCGTACCCTAACCCTAACCCAAAACCTAACCCTAACACGTACGCTAATCCTAACCCGTACCCTAAACCAATCCCTAACCCTAAAACTAACCCTAACCCTAACCCTAACACTTACCCTACGCCATACCCTCACCCGTACCCTAACCCGTACCCTAAGACGTACCCTAACCCTAACCCTAACCCATACCCTACACCGTACCCTCACCCGTAACCTAACCCGTACCCTAAGCCGTACCCTAACCCTAACCCTAACCTATACACTACGCCGTACCCTCACCCGTACCCTAACCCGTACCCTAAGCCGTACCCTAACTCTAACCCTAACCCTAACCCTAACCCTTACCCATACCCTGCGCCGTACCCTAACCCATACAATAACCTGTATCCTAAGCCTTAACCTAACCCTAACCAATGACCTACACAGTACCCTCACCCGTACCCTAAGCCATACCCTAACCCTAACCCTAACACTAACCCTAACCCTAAACCCTACCCTATGCCGTACCCTCACCCATACCCTATCCCATACCCTAAGCCGTACCCTAACCCTAACACTAACCCTAACCCTAACCCTAACCCTAAACTACCCTTGACTGCTTTTGCCTCCATTAGATTTCCTCAGCACTAGTGTTTTAAGGAACAGGTTAAAAAGAAAATCCTAATGTGATTTTTTTATAATGTGTTTATTCTTTATCTTATCCTAGTGACGAAAATCTTCTCCATGGCTGGACCCTAAATAATATTCCTTTACGTGCTAAGTGGTATCTAGAGAGTGGGATAGGTTTAATAAATACCCTAATCCTAACGTGTACCCTAACCCTAACCCACACCCTAACCCTAATGCGTACCCTAACCCTAACCCAAACCCTAACCCTAACACGTACGCTAATCCTAACCCGTACCCTAAACCAATCCCTAACCCTAAAACTAACCCTAACCCTAACCCTAACCCTAAACCATACGCTACGCCGTACCCTCACCCGTACCCTAACCCGTACCCAAAGCCTTACCCTAACCTTAACCCTAACCCTCACCCATACCCAACGCCGTAACCTAACCCATATCCTAACCCGTATCCTAAGCCGTACCCTAACCCTAACCAATAACCTACGCCGTACCCTCACCCGTACCCTAACACGTACCCTAAGACGTACCGTAACCCTAACCCTAACACTAACCCTAACCCTAACCCACACTCTACGCCGTACCCTAACCCGTACCCTAACACGCATCCTAAGCCGTACCCTAACCCTAACCAATACCCTATGCAGTACCCTCACCCGTACCCTCACCCGTACCCTAAGCCATACCCTAACCCTAACACTAACCCTAACCCTAACCCTAACCCTAAACTACCCTTGATTGCTTTTGCCTCTATTAGATTTCCTAAGCACTAGTGTTTTAAGGAACAGGTTAAAAAGAAAATCCTAATGTGATTTTTTTATAATGTGTTTATTCTTTATCTTATCCTAGTGACTAAAATCTTCTCCATGGCTGGATCCCTAATAATATTCCTTTACGTGCTAAGTGGTATCTAGAGAGTGGGATAGGTTTAATAAATACCCTAATCCTAACGTGTACCCTAACCCTAACCCATACCCTAACCCTAACGCGAACCCTAACCCTAACCCAAAACCTAAACCTAACACGTACGCTAATCCTAACCCGTACCCTAAACCAATCGCTAACCCTAAAACTAACCCTAACCCTAACCCTAACCTTAACCCTTACCCTACGCCGTACCCTCACCCGTACCCTAACCCGTACCCTAAGACGTACCCTAACCCTAACCCTAACCTATTGGCTACGCCGTACCCTCACCCGTACCCTAACCCGTATCCTAAGCCGTACCCTAACCCTAACCCTAACCCTAACCCTAACCCTAACCCATACCCTACGCCATACCCTAACCCGTACCCTAACCCGTATCCTAAGCCATATCCTAACCCTATCCAATACCCTACGCAGTACCCTCACCCGTACCCTCACCCGTACCCTAAGCCGTACCCTAACCCCAACCCTAACCCTAACTCTAACCCTAACCCCTACCCTACGCCGTACCCTCACCCGTACCCTATCCCATACGCTAAGCCGTACCCTAACCCTAACACTAACACTAACCCTAACCCTAACCCTAACCCATACCCTACGCCGTACCCTCACCCGTAACCTAACCCGTACCCTAAGCCGTACCCTAACCCTAACCCTAACCTATACACTACGCCGTACCCTCACCCGTACCCTAACCCGTACCCTAAGCCGTACCCTAACTCTAATCCTAACCCTAACCCTAACCCTTACCCATACCCTGCGCCGTACCCTAACCCATACAATAACCTGTATCCTAAGCCTTAACCTAACCCTAACCAATGACCTACACAGTACCCTCACCCGTACCCTAAGCCATACCCTAACCCTAACCCTAACCCTATCCCTAACCCTAAACCCTACCCTATGCCGTACCCTCAACCATACCCTATCCCATACCCTAAGCCGTACCCTAACCCTAACCCTAACCCTAACCCTAACCCTAAACTACCCTTTACTGCTTTTGCCTCCATTAGATTTCCTAAACACTAGTGTTTTAAGGAACAGGTTAAAAAGAAAACCTTATGTGATTTTTTTATAATGTGTTTATTCTTTATCTTATCCTAGTGACTAAAATCTTCTCCATGGCTGAACCCCAAATAATATTCCTTTACGTGCTAAGTGGTATCTAGAGAGTGGGATAGGTTTAATAAATACCCTAATCCTAAAGTGTACCCTAAACCTAACCCATACCCTAACCCTAACGCGTACCCTAACCCTAACCAAAACCCTAACCCGAACACGTATGCTAATCCTAACCCGTACCCTAAACCAATCCCTAACCCTAAAACTAACCCTAACCCTAACCCTAACCCATAACCTACACCGTACCCTCACCCGTACCCTAACCCGTACCCTAAGCCGTACCCTAACCCTAACCCTAACCCTAACCCTAACCCATACCGTACGCCATACCCTAACCCGTACCCTAAACCAATCCCTAACCATAAAACTAACCCTAACCAATACCCTACGCAGTATCCTCACCCATACCCTCACCCGTACCCGAAGCCGTACCCTAACCCTAACCCTAACCCTAACCCTAAACTCTACCCTATGCCATACCCTCACCTGTACCCTATCCCATAACCTAAGCCGTACCATAACCCTAACACTAACCCTACCCCTAACCCATAACCTACGCCGTACCCTCACCCGTACCCTAACCCGTATCCTAAGCCGTACCCTAACCCTAACCCTAACCCTAACCCTAACCCATAACCTACGCCGTACCCTCACCCGTACCCTAACACGTACCCTAAGACGTACCGTAACCCTAACCCTAACACTAACCCTAACCCTAACCCACACTCTACGCCGTACCCTAACCCGTACCCTAACACGTAGTCTAAGCCGTACCCTAACCCTAACCAATACCCTACGCAGTACCCTCACCCGTACCCTCACCCGTACCCTAAGCCATACCCTAACCCTAACCCTAACCCTAACCCTTACCCTACGCCGTACCCTCAGCCGTACCCTAACCCATACCCTAAGACGTACCCTAACCCTAACTCTAACCCATACGCTACGCCGTACCCTCACCCGTACCCTAACCCGTATCCTAAGCCGTACCATAACCCTAACCCTAACCCTAACACTAACCCTAACCCATACCCTACGCCATACCCTAACCCGTACCCTAACCCGTATCCTAAGCCGTATCCTAACCCTAACCAATACCCTACGAAGTACCCTCACCCGTACCCTAAGCCGTACCCTAACACCAACCCTAACCGTAACTCTAACCCTAACCCCTACCCTACGCCGTACCCTCACCCGTACCCTATCCCATACGCTAAGCCGTACCCTAACCCTAACACTAACACTAACCCTAACCCTAACCCATACCCTACGCCGTACCCTCACTCGTAACCTAACCCGTACCCTAAGCCGTACCCTAACCCTAACCCTAACCTATACACTACGCCGTACCCTCAACCGTACCCTAACCCGTACCCTAAGCCGTACCCTAACTCTAACCCTAACCCTAACCCTAACCCTTACCCATACCCTGCGCCGTACCCTAACCCATACAATAACCTGTATCCTAAGCCTTAACCTAACCCTAACCAATGACCTACACAGTACCCTCACCCGTACCCTAAGCCATACCCTAACCCTAACCCTAACACTAACCCTAACCCTAAAACCTACCCTATGCCGTACCCTCACCCATACCCTATCCCATAGCCTAAGCCGTACCCTAACCCTAACACTAACCCTAACCCTAACCCATAACCTATGCCGTACCCTCACCCGTACCCTAACCCATACCCAAAGCCTTACCCTAACCCTAACCCTAACCCTCACCCATACCCAACGCCGTAACCTAACCCATATCCTAACCCGTATCCTAAGCCGTACCCTAACCCTAACCAGTAACCTACGCAGTACACTCACCAGTACCCTCACCCGTACCCTAAGCCGTACCCTAACCTTAACCCTAACCCTAACCCTAACCCATACGCTACGCCGTACCCTCACCCGTACCCTAAACCGTATCCTAAGCCGTACCCTAACCCTAACTCTAACCTATACCCTACGTCGTACCATCAACCGTACCCTAACCCGTACCCTACGCCGTACCCTAACCCTAACCCTAAACCTAACCCTAAACTGTACCCTACGCCGTACCCTCACCAGTAGCCTAACCCGTACCCTAAGCCGTACCCTAACACTAACCCTAACCCTAACCCTAACCCTAACCCATACCCTATGCCATACCCTAACCCGTACCCTAACCGTATCCTAAGCCGTATCCTAACCCTAACCAATACCCTACGCAGTACCCTCACCCGTACCCTCACCCGTACCCTAAACCTAACCCTAACCCTAAACCTAACCCTAACCAATACCCTACGCGATACCCTAACCCGTACCCTACACCCGTATCCTAAGCCGTATCCTAACCCTAACCAATACCCTACGCAGTACCCTCACCCGTACCCTCACCCGTACCCTAAGCCATACCCTAACCCCAACCCTAACCCTAACTCTAACCCTAATCCCTACCGTACGCCGTACCCTCACCCGTACCCTATCCCATACGCTAAGCCGTACCCTAACCCTAACACTAACCCTAACCCTAACCCTAACCCATACCCTACGCCGTACCCTCACCCGTAACCTAACCCGTACCCTAAGCCGTACCCTAACCCTAACCCTAACCTATACACTACGCCGTACCCTCACCCGTACCCTAACCCGTACCCTAAGCCGTACCCTAACTCTAACCCTAAACCTAACCCTTACCCATACCCTGCGCCGTACCCTAACACATACAATAACCTGTATCCTAAGCCTTAACCTAACCCTAACCAATGACCTACACAGTACCCTCACCCGTACCCTAAGCCATACCCTAACCCTAACACTAACACTAACCCTAACCCTAAAACCTACCCTATGCCGTACCCTCACCCATACGCTATCCCATACCCTAAGCTGTACCCTAACCCTAACACTAACCCTAACCCTAACCCTAACCCTAAACTACCCTTGACTGCTTTTGCCTCCATTAGATTTCCTAAGCACTAGTGTTTTAAGGAACAGGTTAAAAAGAAAATCCTAATGTGATTTTTTTATAATGTGTTTATTCTTTATCTTATCCTAGTGACGAAAATCTTCTCCATGGCTGGACCCTAAATAATATTCCTTTACGTGCTAAGTGGTATCTAGAGAGTGGGATAGGTTTAATAAATACCCTAATCCTAACGTGTACCCTAACCCTAACCCATACCCTAACCCTAATGCGTACCCTAACCCTAACCCAAACCCTAACCCTAACACGTACGCTAATCCTAACCCGTACCCTAAACCAATCCCTAACCCTAAAACTAAACCTAACCCTAACCCTAACCCTAACCCATACGCTACGCCGTACCCTCACCCATACCCTAACCCGTATCCTAAGCCGTACCCTAACCCTAACCAATAACCTACGCAGTACCCTCACCAGTACCCTCACCCGTATACTAAGCCCTACCCTAACCCTAACCCTAACCCTAACCCTAAACTACCCTTTACTGCTTTTGCCTCCATTAGATTTCCTAAACACTAGTGTTTTAAAGAACAGGTTAAAAAGAAAACCTTATATGATTTTTTTATAATGTGTTTATTATTTATCTTATCCTAGTGATTAAAATCTTCTCCATGGCTGAACCCCAAATAATATTCCTTTACGTGCTAAGTGGTATCTAGAGAGTGGGATAGGTTTAATAAATACCCTAATCCTAAAGTGTACCCTAAACCTAACCCATACCCTAACCCTAACGCGTACCCTAACCCTAACCAAAACCCTAACCCGAACACGTATGCTAATCCTAACCCGTACCCTAAACCAATCCCTAACCCTAAAACTAACCCTAACCCTAACCCTAACCCTAACCCATAACCTACGCCGTACCCTCACCCGTACCCTAACCCGTACCCTAAGCCGTACCCTAACCCTAACCCTAACCCTAAACCATACGCTACGCCGTACCCTCACCCGTACCCTAACCCGTATCCTAAGCCGTACCCTAACCCTAACCCTAAACTATACCCTATGCCGTAACCTCACCCATACCCTAACCCGTACCCTAAGCCGTACCCTAAACCTAACCCTGGCCCTAACCCTAACCCTAACCCTAACCCATACCGTACGCCATACCCTAACACGTACCCTAACCCGTATCCTAAGCCGTACCCTAACCCTAATCAATACCCTACGCAGTATCCACACCCATACCCTCACCCGTACCGTAAGCCGTACCCTAACCCTAACCCTAACCCTAACCCTAACCCTAACCCCTACCCTATGCCATACCCTCACCTGTACCCTATCCCATAACCTAAGCCGTACCATAACCCTAACACTAACCCTAACCCTAACCCATAACCTACGCCGTACCCTAACCCGTATCCTAAGCCGTACCCTAACCCTAACCCTAACACTAACCCTAACCCATAACCTACGCCGTACCCTCACCCGTACCCTAAAACGTACCCTAAGACATACCGTAAACCTAACCCTAACACTAACCCTAACCCATAACCTACGCCGTACCCTAATCCGTACCCTAACACGTAACCTAAGCCGTACCCTAACCCTAACCAATACGCTACTCAGTACCCTCACCCGTACCCTCACCCGTACCCTAAGCCATACCCTAACCCTAACCCTAACCCCTACCCTACGCCGTACCCTCACCCGTACCCTATCAAATACCCTAAGCCGTACCCTAACCCTAACACTAACCCTAACCCTAACCCTAACCCTAAAATACCCTTGATTGCTTTTGCCTCTATTAGATTTCCTAAGCACTAGTGTTTTAAGGAACAGGTTAAAAAGAAAATCCTAATGTGATTTTTTTATAATGTGTTTATTCTTTATCTTATCCTAGTGACTAAAATCTTCTCCATGGCTGGATCCCTAATAATATTCCTTTACGTGCTAAGTGGTACCTAGAGAGTGGGATAGGTTTAATAAATACCCTAATCCTAACGTGTACCCTAACCCTAACACATACCCTAACCCTAACGCGTACCCTAACCCTAACCCAAAACCTAACCCTAACACGTACGCTAATACTAACCCGTACACTAAACCAATCCCTAACCCTAAAACTAACCCTAACCCTAACCCTAACCCTAACCCTTACCCTACGCCATACCCTCACCCGTACCCTAACCCGTACCCTAAGACGTACCCTAACCCTAACCCTAACCCATACGCTACGCCGTACCCTCACCCGTACCCTAACCCGTATCCTAAGCCGTACCCTAACCCTAACCCTAACCCTAACCCTAACCCTAACCCATACCCTACGCCATACCCCAACCCCTACCCTAACCCGTATCCTAAGCCATATCCTAACCCTAAACAATACCCTACGCAGTACCCTCACCCGTACCCTAAGCCGTACCCTAACCCCAACCCTAACCTTAACTCTAACCCTAACCCCTACCCTACGCTGTACCCTCACCCGTACCCTATCCCATACGCTAAGCCGTACCCTAACCCTAACACTAACACTAACCCTAACCCTAACCCTAACCCATACCCTACGCCGTACCCTCACCCGTAACCTAACCCGTACCCTAAGCCGTACCCTAACCCTAACCCTAACCTATACACTACGCCGTACCCTCACCCGTACCCTAACCCGTACCCTAAGCCGTACCCTAACTCTAACCCTAACCCTAACCCTAACCCTTACCCATACCCTGTGCCGTACCCTAACCCATACAATAACCTGTATCCTAAGCCTTAACCTAACCCTAACCAATGACCTACACAGTACCCTCACCCGTACCCTAAGCCATACCCTAACCCTAACCCTAACACTAACCCTAACCCTAAACCCTACCCTATGCCGTACCCTCACCCATACCCTATCCCATACCCTAAGCCGTACCCTAACCCTAACACTAACCCTAACCCTAACTCTAACCCTAAACTACCGTTGACTGCTTTTGCCTCCATTAGATTTCCTAAGCACTAGTGTTTTAAGGAACAGGTTAAAAAGAAAATCCTAATGTGATTTTTTTATAATGTGTTCATTCTTTATCTTATCCTAGTGACGAAAATCTTCTCCATGGCTGGACCCTAAATAATATTCCTTTACGTGCTAAGTGCTATCTAGAGAGTGGGATAGGTTTAATAAATACCCTAATCCTAACGTGTACCCTAAACCTAACCCACACCTTAACCCTAATGCGTACCCTAACCCTAACCCAAACCCTAACCCTAACACGTACGCTAATCCTAACCCGTACCCTAAACCAATCCCTAACCCTAAAACTAACCCTAACCCTAACCCTAACCCTAACCCATACGCTACGCCGTACCCTCACCCATACCCTAACCCGTATCCTAAGCCGTACCCTAACCCTAAACCTAACCATAACCTCTACCCTACGCCGTACCCTCACCCGTACCCTCACCCGTACCCAAAGCCTTACCCTAACCCTAACCCTAACCCTCACCCATACCCAACGCCGTAACCTAACCCATATCCTAACCCGTATCCTAAGCCGTACCCTAACCCTAACCAATAACCTACGCAGTACCCTCACCAGTACCCTCACCCGTATCCTAAGCCCTACCCTAACCCTAACCCTAACCCTAACCCTAACCCTAACCCTAACCCTAAACCCTAACCCTAAAACTAACCCTAACCCTAACCCTAACCCTAACCCATAACCTACGCCGTACCCTCACCCGTACCCTAACCCGTACCCTAAGCCGTACCCTAACCCTAAACCTAACTCTAACCCATACGCTACGCCGTACCCTCACCCGTACCCTAACCCGTATCCTAAGCCGTACCCTAACCCTAACCCTAACCCTAACCCTAACCGCTACCCTACGCCGTACCCTATCCCATACCCTAAGCGGTACCCTAACCCTAACACTAACCCTAACCCTAACCGTAACCCATACCCTACGCCGTACCCTAACCCGTACCCTAACCCGTATTCTAAGCCGTACCCTAACCCTAACCAATACCCTACGCAGTATCCTCACCCATACCCTCACCCGTACCCTAAGCCGTACCCTAACCCTAACCCTAACACTAACCCTAACCCTAACTCCTACCCTATGCCATACCCTCACCTGTACCCTATCCCATAACCTAAGCCGTATCATAACCCTAACACTAACCCTATCCCTAACCCATAACCTACGCCGTACCCTCACCTGTACCCTAACACGTACCCTAAGACATACCGTAACCCTAACACTAACACTAACCCTAACCCTAACCCACACTCTACGCCATACCCTAACCCGTACCCTAACACGTATCGTAAGCCGTACCCTAACCCTAACCAATACCCTACGCAGTACCCTCATCCGTACCCTCACCCGTAACCTAACCCGTACCCTAAGCCGTACCCTAACCCTAACACTAACCTATACACTACGCCGTACCCTCACCCGTACCCTAACCCGTACCCTAAGCCGTACCCTAACTCTAACCCTAACCCTAACCCTAACCCTTACCCATACCCTGCGCCGTACCCTAACCCTTACAATAACCTGTATCCTAAGCCTTAACCTAACCCTAACCAATGACCTACACAGTACCCTCACCCGTACCCTAAGCCATACCCTAACCCTAACCCTAACACTAACCTTAACCCTAAACCCTACCCTATGCCGTATCCTCACCCATACCCTATCCCATACCCTAAGCCGTACCCTAACCCTAACACTAACCCTAACCCTAACCCTAAACTACCCTTGATTGCTTTTGCCTCCATTAGATTTCCTAAGCACTAGTGTTTTAAGGAACAGGTTAAAAAGAAAATCCTAATGTGATTTTTTTATAATGTGTTTATTCTTTATCTTATCCTAGTGACGAAAATCTTCTCCATGGCTGGACCCTAAATAATATTCCTTTACGTGCTAAGTGGTATCTAGAGAGTGGGATAGGTTTAATAAATACCCTAATCCTAACATGTACCCTAACCCTAACCCATACCCTAACCCTAATGCGTACCCTAACCCTAACCCAAACCCTAACCCTAACACGTACGCTAATCCTAACCCGTACCCTAAACCAATCCCTAACCCTAAAACTAACCCTAACCCTAACCCTAACCCTAACCCATACGCTACGCCGTACCCTCACCCATACCCTAACCCGTATCCTAAGCCGTACCCTAACCCTAAACCTAACCCTAACCTCTACCCTACGCCGTACCCTCACCCGTACCCTAACCCGTACCCAAAGCCTTACCCTAACCCTAACCCTAACCCTCACCCATACCCAACGCCGTAACCTAACCCATATCCTAAACCGTATCCTAAGCCGTACCCTAACCCTAACCAATAACCTACGCAGTACCCTCACCAGTACCCTCACCGGTATCCTAAGCCCTACCCTAACCCTAACCCTAACCCTAACCCTAACCCTAACCCTAACCCTAACCCTAACACTAACCCTAACCCTAATCCCTACCCTATGCCATACCCTCACCTGTACCCTATCCCATAACCTAAGCCGTATCATAACCCTAACACTAACCCTATCCCTAACCCATAACCTACGCCGTACCCTCACCCTTACCCTAACCCGTATCCTAAGCCGTACCCTAACCCTAACACTAACCCTAAACTATACCCTACGCCGTAACCTCACCCGTACCCTAACCCATACCCTAAGCCGTAACCTAACCCTAACCCTAACCCTAACCCTAACCCTAACCCATAACGTACGCCATACTCTAACACGTCCGCTAAACCGTATCCTAAGCCGTACCCTAACCCTAACCAATACCCTACGCAGTATCCTCACCCATACCCTCACCCGTACCCTAAGCCGTACCCTAACCCTAACCCTAACCCTAAACCTAACCCTAACCCCTACCCTATGCCATACCCTCACCTGTACCCTATCCCATAACCTAAGCCGTACCATAACCCTAAAACTAACCCTAACCCTAAACCATAAACTACGCCGTACCCTCACCCGTACCCTAACCCGTATCCTAAGCCGTACCCTAACCCTAACCCTAACCCATAACCTACGCCGTACCCTCACCCGTACCCTAACACGTACCCTAAGACGTACCGTAACCCTAACCCTAACACAAACCCTAACCCTAACCCACACTCTACGCCGTACCCTAACCCGTACCCTAACACGTATCCTAAGCCGTACCCTAACCCTAACCAATACCCTACGCAGTACCCTCACCCGTACCCTCACCCGTACCCTAAGCCATACCCTAACCCTAACCCTAACCCTAACCCTAATCCTTACCCTACGCCGTACCCTCACCCGTATCCTATCCCATACCCTAAGCCGTACCCTAACCCTAACACTAACCCTAACCCTAACCCTAACCCTAAACTACCCTTGATTGCTTTTGCCTTTATTAGATTTCCTAAGCACTAGTGTCTTAAGGAACAGGTTAAAAAGAAAATCCTAATGTGATTTTTTTATAATGTGTTTATTCTTTATCTTATCCTAGTGACTAAAATCTTCTCCATGGCTGGATCCCTAATAATATTCCTTTACGTGCTAAGTGGTATCTAGAGAGTGGGATAGGTTTAATAAATACCCTAATCCTAACGTGTACCCTAACCCTAACCCATACTCTAACCCTAACGCGTACCCTAACCCTAACCCAAAATCTAACCCTAACACGTACGCTAATCCTAACCCGTACCCTAAACCATTCCCTAACCCTAAAACTAACCCTAACCCTAACCCTAACCCTCACCCTTACCCTACGCCGTACCCTCACCTGTACCCTAACCCGTACCCTAAGATGTACCCTAACCCTAACCCTAACCCATACGCTACGCCGTACCCTCACCCGTACCCTAACCCGTATCCTAAGACGTACCCTAACCCTAAACCTAACCCTAACCTCTACCCTACGCCGTACCCTCACCCGTACCCTAACCCGTACCCAAAGCCTTACCCTAAACCTAACCCTAACCCTCACCCATACCCAACGCCGTAACCTAACCCATATCCTAACCCGTATCCTAAGCCGTACCCTAACCCTAACCAATAACCTACGCAGCACCCTCACCAGTACCCTCACCCGTATCCTAAGCCCTACCCTAACCCTAACCCTAACCCTAACCCTAAACTACCCTTTACTGCTTTTGCCTCCATTAGATTTCCTAAACACTAGTGTTTTAAGGAACAGGTTAAAAAGAAAACCTTATGTGATTTTTTTATAATGTGTTTATTCTTTATCTTATCCTAGTGACTAAAATCTTCTCCATGGCTGAACCCCAAATAATATTCCTTTACGTGCTAAGTGGTATCTAGAGAGTGGGATAGGTTTAATAAATACCCAAATCCTAAAGTGTACACTAAACCTAACCCATACCCTAACCCTAACACGTACCCTAAGCCTAACCAAAACCCTAACCCGAACAAGTATGCTAATCCTAACCCGTACCCTAAACCAATCCCTAACCCTAAAACTAACCCTAACCCTAACCCTAACCCTAACCCTTACCCTACGCCGTACCCTCACCCGTACCCTACCCCGTATCCTAAGCCGTACCCTAACCCTAACCCTAACCCTAACCCTAACCGCTACCCTACGCCGTACCCTATCCCATACCCTAAGCGGTACCCTAACCCTAACACTAACCCTAAACCTAACCCTAACCCCTACCCTACGCCGTACCCTCAACCGTAACCTATCCCATACCCTAAGCCGTACCCTAACCCTAACACTAACCCTAACCCTAAACCTAAACCCTACCCTAAGCCGTACCCTCACCCGTACCCTATCCCATACCCTAAGCCGTACCCTAACCCTAACCCTAACCCTAACCTATACACTACGCCATACCCTCACCCGTACCCTAACCCGTACCCTAAGCCGTACCCTAACCCTAACCCTAACCCTGACCTATACACTACGCCGTACCCTCACCCGTACCCTAACCCGTACCCTAAGCCGTACCATAACCCTAACCCTAACCCTAACCCTAACCCTAACCCATACCCTACGCCGTACCCTAACCCGTACCCTAACCCGTATTCTAAGCCGTACCCTAACCATAACCAATACCCTACACAGTACCCTCACCCGTACCCTCACCCGTACCCTAAGCCATACCCTAACCCTAACCCTAACCCTAACCTATACACTACGCCGTACCCTCACCCGTACCCTAAGCCGTACCCTAAGCCGTACCCTAACTCTAACCCTAACCCTAACCCTAACCCTTACCCATACCCTGTGCCGTACCCTAACCCATACAATAACCTGTATCCTAAGCCTTAACCTAACCCTAACCAATGCCCTACACAGTACCCTCACACGTACCCTAAGCCATACCCTACCCTAACCCTAACACTAATCCTAACCCTAAACCCTACCCTATGCCGTACCCTCACCCATACCCTATCCCATACCCTAAGCCGTACCCTAACCCTAACCCTAACCCTAAACTATACCCTACGCCGTAACCTCACCCGTACCCTAACCCGTACCCTAAGCCGTACCCTAAACCTAACCCTAACCCTAACCCTAACCCTAACCCTAACCCATACCGTACGCCATACCCTAACACGTATCCTAAGCCGTACCCTAACCCTAACCAATACCCTACGCAGTATCCTCACCCATACCCTCACCCGTACCCTAAGCCGTACCCTAACCCTAACCCTAACCCTAACCCTAACCCTAACCCCTACCCTATGCCATACCCTCACCTGTACCCTATCCCATAACCTAAGCCGTACCATAACCCTAACACTAACCCTAACCCTAAACCATAACCTATGCCGTACCCTCACCCGTACCCTAACCCGTATCCTAGGCCGTACCCTAACCCTAACCCTAACCCTAACCCTAACCAATAACCTACGCCGTACCCTCACCCGTACCCTAACACGTACCCTAAGACGTACCGTAACCCTAACCCTAACACTAACCCTAACCCTAACCCACACTCTACGCCGTACCCTAACCCGTACCCTAACACGTATCCTAAGCCGTACCCTAACCCTAACCAATACCCTACGCTGTACCCTCACCCGTACCCTCACCCGTACCCTAAGCCATACCCTAACCCTAACCCTAACCCTAACCCCTAACCTACGCCGTACCCTCACCCGTATCCTATCCCATACCCTAAGCCGTACCCTAACCCTAACACTAACCCTAACCCTAACCCTAACCCTAAACTACCCTTGATTGCTTTTGCCTTTATTAGATTTCCTAAGCACTAGTGTTTTAAGGAACAGGTTAAAAAGAAAATCCTAATGTGATTTTTTTATAATGTGTTTATTCTTTATCTTATCCTAGTGACTAAAATCTTCTCCATGGCTGGATCCCTAATAATATTCCTTTACGTGCTAAGTGGTATCTAGAGAGTGGGATAGGTTTAATAAATACCCTAATCCTAACGTGTACCCTAACCCTAACCCATACCCTAACCCTAACGCGTACCCTAACCCTAACCCATAATCTAACCCTAACACGTACGCTAATCCTAACCCGTACCCTAAACCAATCCCTAACCCTAAAACTAACCCTAACCCTAACCCTAACCCTAAACCTTACCCTACGCCGTACCCTCACCCGTACCCTAACCCGTACCCTAAGACGTACCCTAACCCTAACCCTAACCCATACACTACGCCGTACCCTCACCCGTACCCTAACCCGTATCCTAAGCCGTACCCTAACCCTAAACCAAACCCTAACCTCTACCCTACGCCGTACCCTCACCCGTACCCTAACCCGTACCCAAAGCCTTACCCTAACCCTAACCCTAACCCTCACCCATACCCAACGCCGTAACCTAACCCATATCCTAACCCGTATCCTAAGCCGTACCCTAACCCTAACCAATAACCTACGCAGTACCCTCACCAGTACCCTCACCCGTATCCTAAGCCCTACCCTAACCCTAACCCTAACCCTAACCCTAAACTACCCTTTACTGCTTTTGCCTCCATTAGATTTCCTAAACACTAGTGTTTTAAGGAACAGGTTAAAAAGAAAACCTTATGTGATTTTTTTATAATGTGTTTATTCTTTATCTTATCCTAGTGACTAAAATCTTCTCCATGGCTGAACCCCAAATAATAATCCTTTACGTGCTAAGTGGTATCTAGAGAGTGGGATAGGTTTAATAAATACCCTAATCCTAAAGTGTACCCCAAACCTAACCCATACCCTAACCATAACGTGTACCCTAAACCTAACCAAAACCCTAACCCGAACAAGTATGCTAATCCTAACCCGTAACCTAAACCAATCCCTAACCCTAAAACTAACCCTAACCCTAACCCTAACCCTAACCCATAACCTACGCCGTACCCTCACCCGTACCCTAACCCGTGCCCTAAGCCGTACCCTAACCCTAACCCTAACTCTAACCCATACGCTACGCCGTACCCTCACCCGTACCCTAACCCGTATCCTAAGCCGTACCCTAACCCTAACCCTAACCCTAACCGCTACCCTACGCCGTACCCTATCCCATACCCTAAGCGGTACCCTAACCCTAACACTAACCCTAACCCTAACCCTAACCCATACCCTACGCCGTACCCTAACCCATACCCTAACCCGTATTCTAAGCCGTACCCTAACCATAACCAATACCCTACACAGTACCCTCACACGTACCCTCACCCGTACCCTAAGCCATACCCTAACCCTAAACCTAACCCTAAACTATACACTACGCCATACCCTCACCCGTACCCTAACCCGTACCCTAATCCATACCCTAACCCTAACCCTAACCCTAAACCATAGGCTACGCCGTACCCTCACCCGTACCCTAACCCGTATCCTAAGCCGTACCCTAACCCTAACCCTAACTCTAAACTAATCCCTACGCCGTAACCTCACCCGTACCCTAACCTGTACCCTAAGCCGTACCCTAACCCTAACCCTAACCCTAACCCTAACCCTAACCCATACCGTACGCCATAACCTAACACGTACCCTAACCCGTATCCTAAGACGTACCCTAACCCTAACCAATACCCGACGCAGTATCCTCACCCATACCCTCACCCGTACCCTAAGCCGTACCCTAACCCTAACCCTAACCCTAACCCTAACCCTAACCCCTACCCTATGCCATACCCTCACCTGTACCCTATCCCATAACCTAAGCCGTACCATAACCCTAACACTAACCCTATCCCTAACCCATAACCTACGCCGTACCCTCACCCGTACCCTAACCCGTATCCTAAGCCGTACCCTAACCCTAACCCTAACCCTAACCCTAACCCATAACCTACGCCGTACCCTCATCTGTACCCTAACACGTACCCTAAGACGTACCGTAACCCTAACCCTAACACTAACCCTAACCCTAACCCACACTCTACGCCGTACCCTAACCCGTACCCTAACACGCATCCTAAGCCGTACCCTAACCCTAACCAATACCCTATGCAGTACCCTCACCCGTACCCTCACCCGTAACCTAACCCGTACCCTAAGCCATACCCTAACCCTAACCCTAACCTATACACTACGCCGTACCCTAACCCGTACCCTAAGCCGTACCCTAACTCTAACCCTAACCCTAACCCTAACCCTTACCCATACCCTGCGCCGTACCCTAACCCATACAATAACCTGTATCCTAAGCCTTAACCTAACCCTAACCAATGACCTACACAGTACCCTCACCCGTACCCTAAGCCATACCCTAACCCTAACCCTAACACTAACCTTAACCCTAAACCTACCCTATGCCGTATCCTCACCCATACCCTATCCCATACCCTAAGCCGTACCCTAACCCTAACACTAACCCTAACCCTAACCCTAAACTACCCTTGACTGCTTTTGCCTCCATTAGATTTCCTAAGCACTAGTGTTTTAAGGAACAGGTTAAAAAGAAAATCCTAATGTGATTTTTTTATAATGTGTTTATTCTTTATCTTATCCTAGTGACGAAAATCTTCTCCATGGCTAGAACCTAAATAATATTCCTTTACGTGCTAAGTGGTATCTAGAGAGTGGGATAGGTTTAATAAATACCCTAATCCTAACGTGTACCCTAACCCTAACCCATACCCTAACCCTAATGCGTACCCTAACCCTAACCCAAACCCTAACCCTAACACGTACGCTAATCCTAACCCGTACCCTAAACCAATCCCTAACCCTAAAACTAACCCTAACCCTAACCCTAACCCTAACCCATACGCTACGCCGTACCCTCACCCATACCCTAACCCGTATCCTAAGCCGTACCCTAATCCTAAACCTAACCCTAACCTCTACCCTACGCCGTACCCTCACCCGTACCCTAACCCGTACCCAAAGCCTTACCCTAACCTTAACCCTAACCCTCACCCATACCCAACGCCGTAACCTAACCCATATCCTAACCCGTATCCTAAGCCGTACCCTAACCCTAACTAATAACCTATGCAGTACCCTCACCAGTACCCTCACCCGTATCCTAAGCCCTACCCTAACCCTAACCCTAACCCTAACCCTAAACTACCCTTTACTGCTTTTGCCTCCATTAGATTTCCTAAACACTAGTGTTTTAAGGAACAGGTTAAAAAGAAAACCTTATGTGATTTTTTTATAATGTGTTTATTCTTTATCTTATCCTAGTGACTAAAATCTTCTCCATGGCTGAACCCCAAATAATATTCCTTTACGTGCTAAGTGGTATCTAGAGAGTGGGATAGGTTTAATAAATACCCTAATCCTAAAGTGTACCCTAAACCTAACCCATACCCTAACCCTAACGCGTACCCTAACCCTAACTAAAACCCTAACACAAACATGTATGCTAATCCTAACCCGTACCCTAAACCAATCCCTAACCCTAAAACTAACCCTAACCCTAACCCTAACCCTTACCCATAACCTACACCGTACCCTGCCCCGTACCCTAACCCGTACCCTAAGCCGTACCCTAACCCTAACCCTAAACCTAAAGCATACGCTACGCCGTACCCTCACCCGTACCCTAACCCGTATCCTAAGCCGTACCCTAACCCTAACCCTAACCCTAAACTATACCCTACGCCGTAACCTCACCCGTACCCTAACCCGTACCCTAAGCCGTACCCTAACCCCAACCCTAACCCTAACCCTAACCCTAATCCTAACCCTAACCCTAACCCATACCGTACGCCATAACCTAACACGTACCCTAACCCGTATCCTAAGCCGTACCCTAACCCTAACCAATACCCTACGCAGTATCCTCACCCATACCCTCACCCGTACCCTAAGCCGTACCCTAACCCTAACCCTAACCCTAACCCTAACCCTAACCCCTACCCTATGCCATACCCTCACCTGTACCCTATCCCATAACCTAAGCCGTACCATAACCCTAACACTAACCCTAACCCTAAACCATAACCTATGCCGTACCCTCACCCGTACCCTAACCCGTATCCTAAGCCGTACCCTAACCCTAACCCTAACCCTAACCCATAACCTACGCCGTACCCTCACCCGTACCCTAACACGTACCCTAAGACGTACCGTAACCCTAACCCTAACACTAACCCTAACCCTAACCCACACTCTACGCCGTACCCTAACCCGTACCCTAACACGTATCCTAAGCCGTACCCTAACCCTAACCAATACCCTACGCAGTACCCTCACCCGTACCCTCACCCGTACCCTAAGCCATACCCTAACCCTAACCCTAACCCTAACCCTAACCCCTAACCTACGCCGTACCCTCACCCGTATCCTATCCCATACCCTAAGCCGTACCCTAACCCTAACACTAACCCTAACCCTAGCCCTAACCCTAACCCTAAACTACCCTTGATTGCTTTTGCCTTTATTAGATTTCCTAAGCACTAGTGTTTTAAGGAACAGGTTAAAAAGAAAATCCTAATGTGATTTTTTTATAATGTGTTTATTCTTTATCTTATCCTAGTGACTAAAATCTTCTCCATGGCTGGATCTCTAATAATATTCCTTTACGTGCTAAGTGGTATCTAGAGAGTGGGATAGGTTTAATAAATACCCTAATCCTAACGTGTACCCTAACCCTAACCCATACCCTAACCCTAACGCGTACCCTAACCCTAACCCAAAATCTAACCCTAACACGTACGCTAATCCTAACCCGTACCCTAAACCAATCCCTAACCCTAAAACTAACCCTAACCCTAACCCTAACCCTAACCCTAACCTAACCCACACCCTAACCCTAACGCGTACCCTAACCCTAACCAAAACCCTAACCCGAACAAGTATGCTAATCCTAACCCGTACCATAAACCAATCCCTAACCCTGAAACTAACCCTAACCCTAACCCTAACCCTAACCCATAACCTACGCCGTACCCTCACCTGTACCCTAACCCGTACCCTAAGCCGTACCCTAACCCTAACCCTAACCCTAACCCATACGCTACGCCGTACCCTCACCCGTACCCTAACCCGTACCCTAAGCCGTACCCTAACCCTAACCCTAACCCTAACCTTAACCCATACCGTACGCCATACCCTAACACGTACCCTAACCCGTATCCTAAGCCGTACTCTAACCTAACCAGTACCCTATGCAGTATCCTCACCCATACCCTCACCCGTACCCTAAGCCGTACCCTAACCCTAACCCTAACCCTAACCCTAACCCCTACCTTATGCCATACCCTCACCTGTACCCTATCCCATAACCTAACCCTAACCCTATCCCTAACACTAACCCTAACCCTAACCCATAACCTACGCCGTGCCCTCACCCGTACCCTAACCCGTATCCTAAGACGTACCGTAACCCTAACCAATACCCTACGCAGTATCCTCACCCATACCCTCACCCGTACCCTAAGCCATACCCTAACCCTAACCCTAACCCTAACCCTAACCCTAACCCCTACCCTATGCCATACCCTCACCTGTACCCTATCCCATAACCTAAGCCGTACCATAACCCTAACACTAACCCTAACCCTAACCCATAACCTACGCCGTACCCTCACCCGTACCCTAACCCGTATCCTAAGCCGTACCCTAACCCTAACCCTAACCCTAACCCTAACCCTAACCCTAACCCATAACCTACGCCGTACCCTCACCCGTACCCTAACACGTACCCTAAGATGTACCGTAACCCTAACCCTAACACTAACCCTAACCCTAACCCACACTCTACGCCGTACCCTAACCCGTACCCTAACACGTATCCTAAGCCATACCCTAACCCTAACCAATACCCTACGCAGTACCCTCACCCGTACCCTCACCCGTACCCTAAGCCGTACCCTAACCCTAACCCTAACCCTAACCCTAACCGCTACCCTACGCCGTACCCTCACCCGTACCCTAAGCCATACCCTAACCCTAACCCTAACCCTAACCCTAACCCCTAACCTACGCCGTACCCTCACCCGTATCCTATCCCATACCCTAAGCCGTACCCTAACCCTAACACTAACCCTAACCCTAGCCCTAACCCTAACCCTAAACTACCCTTGATTGCTTTTGCCTTTATTAGATTTCCTAAGCACTAGTGTTTTAAGGAACAGGTTAAAAAGAAAATCCTAATGTGATTTTTTTATAATGTGTTTATTCTTTATCTTATCCTAGTGACTAAAATCTTCTCCATGGCTGGATCCCTAATAATATTCCTTTACGTGCTAAGTGGTATCTAGAGAGTGGGATAGGTTTAATAAATACCCTAATCCTAACGTGTACCCTAACCCTAACCCATACCCTAACCCTAACGCGTACCCTAACCCTAACCCAAAACCTAACCCTAACACGTACGCTAATCCTAACCAGTATCCTAAAACAATCCCTAACCCTAAAACTAACCCTAACCCTAACCCTAACCCTAACCCTTACCCTACGCTGTACCCTCACCCGTACTCTAACCCGTACCCTAAGACGTACCCTAACCCTAACCCTAACCCATACGCTACGCCGTACCCTCACACGTACCCTAACCCGTATCCTAAGCCGTACCCTAACCCTAACCCTAACCCTAACCCTAACCCTAACCCTAACCCATACCCTACGCCATACCCTAACCCGTACCCTAACCCGTATCCTAAGCCGTATCCTAACCCTAACCAATACCCTACGCAGTACCCTCACCCGTACCCTCACCCGTACCCTAAGCCGTACCCTAACCCCAACCCTAACCCTAATTCTAACCCTAACCCCTACCGTATGCCGTACCCTCACCCGTACCCTATCCCATACGCTAAGCCGTGCCCTAACCCTAACACTAACACTAACCCTAACCCTAACCCTAACCCATACCCTACCCCGTACCCTCACCCGTAACCTAACCCGTACCCTAAGCCGTACCCTAACCCTAACCCTAACCTATACATTACGCCGTATCCTCACCCGTACCCTAACCCGTACCCTACACCGTAGCCTCTCCTGTACCTTAACACGTACCCTAACCCTAACCCTAACCCTAACCATAACCCTAAACTACCCTTGACTGCTTCTGCCTCCAATAGATTTCCTAAGCACTATTGTTTTAAGGAACAGGTTAAAAAGAAAATCCTAATGTGATTTCTTTATAATGTGCGTGTTCTTTATCTTATCTTAGTGTCTAAAATCTTCTCCATGGCTGGACCCCAAATAATATTCCTTTACGTGCTCAGTGGTATGTAGAGAGTGGAATCGGTTTAATAAATAACCCAACCCTAATGCGTATCCTAACCCTAACCCATACCCTAACCCTAAATCGTACCGTAATCCGAACTCGTACCATAAACCTACCCTAACACTAAAAGTAACCCTAATCCTAACCCATACCCTACACCGTACCCTCACCTGTACCCTAACCCTAACCCTAAACCTAACCCTAACCCATACCCTACGCCGTACCCTCATTCATACCCTAACACGTACCCTAAGCCGTACCCTAACCCTAACCCTAACCCTACCCATAACCATAACCCTAAAGTACCCTTGACTGCTTCTGCCTCCAATAGATTTCCTCAGCACTAGTGTTTTAAGGAACAGGTTAAAAAGAGAATCCTAATGTGATTTCTTTATAATGTGTGTGTTCTTTATCTTATCCTAGTGTCTAAAATCTTCTCCATGGCTGCACCCCAAATAATATTCCTTTACGTGCTAAGTGGTATCTAGAGAGTGGGATAGGTTTAATAAATACCCTAACACTAACATGTACCCTAACCTAACACATACCCTAACCTTCACACGTACCCTAATCCTAACCCGTTCCCTAAACCTAGCCCTAAGTCTAAAACTAACCCTAACCCTAACTCATACCCTACGCCGTACCCTAACCCGTACCCTAAGCCGTACCCTAACCCTAACCCTAACCCTAACCCTTACCCTCAACTACCCTTGACTGCTTCTGCCTCCAATAAATTTTCTATGCACTAGTGTTTTACGGGACAAGTTAAAAAGAAAATCCTAATGTGATTTCTTTGTAATGTGTGTGTTCTTTATCTTATCCTAGTGTCTAAAATCTTCTCCATGGCTGGACCCCAAATAATATTCCTTTACGTGCTAAGTGGTATCTAGAGAGTGGTATAGGTTTAATAAATACCCTAACCCTAACGCGTACCCTAACCCTAACCCATACCCTAATCCTAACCCGCACCGTAAACCTAACCCAAACCCTAAAACTAACCCTAATCCTAACCGTAACTGATACCTTAACCCGTACCCTAACCCATAATATAAGCCGTACCCTATCCCTAACCCGAACCCTAAACCCAACCCTAACCCTAACCCTAACCCTGACACTCTCCCTATTTAAATCCTTGACACTGTCTTTAAATAATGTCCTGATGCAGTTCCTACCTGAGATGCTGATGCTCTCACTAAGACCTTGAAGTCTCTATCTGAAAAGCTGACACTGTCTGTAACTAATTTCCTGACTTTTTCCTTAACTAACCTCCTAATTTTGTCCCTAAATAATGCCCTGAAACTGGTCCTAACTATGGCCCTGATGCTGACCCTATCTAAGGCCCTGACGATGTCCCTAATAGACTTAGATGTCCCTCACTGTTGTCCTGATCCTGTCCATTACTAATGCCCTGAATATGTGCCTACGTAAGTCTCTGACCCTGTCCTAAGGCCCTGACCCTGTTCCTAAGTAAGGGCCTTGACGCTGTCTCTACAGTATGCCCTGACACTGCCCCTAAATAACGGCCTGACACTGGTCCCAATATGGACCTGATCCTGTCCATAACTAAGGCCCTGAAGTTGTCCCTCATTAAGTCTCTGACACTGCCCTTAATAAGCCCCTGACCGTGTCCCTAGCTAATGGCCTAAGCTATAACTTACAAAGTCCCTAACACTATCCCCAAGATGCTGACACCCTGCCTAACTTAGGCTTTGATGTTGTCCCTTAGTGTTTAAGTGGTCACAAAATAACACCCTGATTCTATTACTAAGGCCCTGAATATATCCCTAAGAAAGTCTCTGAAGTGTCCCTAACTAACGGCCTAAACTGTCTCTTACTAAGGCCTTCAAGTTATCTCTGAGGGCCTGACAACACTGTCCCTAACAAAGGGCCTGTTGCTGGCCCTAACTAACGTCCTGATGCTGAACCTTACTGAGGCCCTGATGCTCTTCCTAACTAAGGCCTTGATGCCGATTCTACCTGAGGCCCTAAAACTGTCTGTGACTAATGGCCTGACTCTTTCCCTAACTAACACCCTAATTTTGTCCCTCATTAATGCCCTGACAATGGTCGACACTACAGCCCTGATGCTGGCCCAATCTAAGACCTTGACGATGTCCCTAATAGCCTTAGATGTCCCTCACTGTTGGCCTGACCCTGTCCCTAACCAAGGCCCTGACCCTCTTCCTAAAGCTGTGATGATGTCTCTACCTGAGGCACTGACACTGTCTATAACAATGGCCGACTCTTTCCCTAACACCCTGATGCTGCCCCTAATAGCCTCGTGTATCTCTCAGTAATGCCCTAATCCTGTCCATAACTAAGGCCCTGAATATGTCCTTAAGTAAGTCTCTGATGCTGTCCTTAACTAAGGCCCTGATACTCTCTATACCTAAGGCACTGACACTATCTATAATAATGGCCTGACTCTTTCCCTAACTAACACCCTGATGCTATCCCTAATTGAGGCCCTGAAGATGTCCCTAATACCTTTAGGTGTTCCTCAGTATCACCCTGATCCTGTCCATAACTAAGGCCCTGAATATGTCCCTAGGTACATCTCTGACGCTGTCCCTAACTAAGGCCCTGATGCTGTCTCTACCTCAGAACCTGACATTCTAATGTCCTGACTCTCCCTAACTAACATCCTGACGCTGCCCCTAAGTGAGGCCCTGACACTCTTCTTAACTAAGGACTTGCCGCTGTCCCTACCTAAAACCCTGACACTGCCTGTAACTAATGACCTGACTCTTTCCCTAATTAACACCCTAGTTTTGGCCCTAACTAAAGCCCTGACACTGGTTCTAATTATGGCCATGATGCTGGCTCTAAGGCCCTGAAGATATCCCTAAGTAACAGCCTGAATTGTGTCTAACTAAGGCTCTCACGTTATCTCTAACTTAGGCCCTGACGCTGTCCCTTATAGTCTAAGCTGTCATTAAATAATGCCCTGATCCTGTCCATAACTAAGGTTCTGAATATGTCCCTAAGTACATCTCTGATGATGTCCCTAACAGCCTGAACCGTCTCTTCAAGTTATCTCTGAGGATCTGACACTGGCCCTTACTAAGGCCTCACCCCGGGGTTGTCCCAGGCTGCTGGGCAGTTTTCTCTTGTCCTCATCTCTAGCCAGCTGCCTGCCATTGGCCACTCTAAGATTCTGCGATGCAGTGGTCCCACGTGGGATGTGCCTGTGTAGGCTCACCTGCGGGAGGAGAGTCATGGCCACTCCGCCCTCCAGGGGACTGCGGCTCAGGGTAGGAATCGCTCAGCCAGCGTCTGGACACAGGGTTCTGTGTCCTTGTTTGTTGTAAACCCCTTGGAGTTACCTCTAACATTTTTTAAATGGATCTCCCATCAGCATATTTATGATTTAAATTATTTACCACATTAAAATTCAGGAATGACATTATTAGAATGAGCAGGAAGACACAGGATGCCCCCCCCCAATGATCTATTACTGGGAGGATTTAAAATTCTAATGAGAAAACACTCACTCTCCTCATCCTCTTGGGCGTCAGCACAAGGCGGGAATCAGCAGCATTCTTTATTTATCCCTCTGATTTTCCAGAACCTTTCCTTCAAGGAGAAATCTCTGGGCTCTGTGGGAACTGTGAGTGGTGACCATCTGGTAAATCTGAGACTGAAAAGAAAGAGGAAAAGAGATAGAGGAGGAGATGAGAATTGGTGATGGGGAGAAACAGGGGCATCCACGTTCAATCTCAGGCTGAGAGTCTGGGTTAATCTCCAACGAACCTAAGGACCACCAGGAGCTGGTCCCACTGGCCTTGTCACCTGGTATGGGGATTGGGGACAGCCAAACCACCATGGCCACTTTCAGAGAAATAAAGAAAGTGGGAGGGCACCCCTGGGAGCCAGGTTGAAAATGGTCATGCTGTGAAATAATAAGATGCCCTTTTCAGAAAAGTGAAGACGGTTCTCTTGGTTCTCAAAGACTTGCAAATACTGTGTCCTTCTGGAGGCATGCTGAAGGCTTCAGCCTTTGAGGGCAGTAATGGGAGTGCATCTGGGCTCAAAACCATCCAGCACTCACTCCTTGAGGGTGCAGAGGATGACCAGTGTCCACCCCTCGGGTGCTGTGGGGCCTGAGATCCCCTGATCACCGAGGACGGGAGGGGCCGCACAGACACTCCACTGGACCACCGGGGGCTTGGCTGGTGGGCTACAGTCCTTTATCAGATACATGGTTTGCAAACATCTTGTGCCATTTTGGATGGTGGATTATCTTATTCCTTGCTCCTTTTATACACAACTGTTTTTCATTTTGAGGAAGTCCAATTCATCTATCTTATCTTTTGTTGCTTGTGCTTTTGGTAGCAGATCTAAGAAATCATGACCAAATCCAAGGTCATGAAGATTTACTCTCATGTTTTCTTCTACGAGTTTTATCATTTTGGTTCTTGCATCTAGGCCTTTGGTCCATTTTGCGTTGATTTTTGTATATGGCGTGAGGGGAGGTAAGGGTCCAAGTTTATTCTTCTGCATGTGGGTATCCAGTCGTTCCAGAACCTGTGCTAACTGTTTGGGAGAAAATACGTGCAAATGATGCGACCAACAAGGGCCTAATTCTAAAATATACAAACAGCTCATACAACTCAAAAAAGAAAAAAGAATCAAAAAATAGGCAGAAGGTCTAAATAGACATTTCTGCAAAGACATACAGATGGCCAATAGGCACATGAAAAGATGCTCCACATCACTAATTATTAGAGAACGCAAATCAAAACTACAGTGAGTTATCACTTCATAGTGGTCAGAATGGCCATCATTAAAATGTCTAGAAATAAATGCTGGAGGGGGTGTGGAGAAAAGGGAACCCTCCTACACTACTGGTGGGAATGTAAATTGATGCAGCCACTATGGAAAACAGTACGGAGGTTCCTCAAAAACTAAAAATAGAATTACCATATGAACCAGCAATCCCACTCCTGGGCACATATCCAGACAAAACTATAATTTGAAAAGATACATGCACCCCAGCATTCACAGCAGCACTATTCACAATAGCCAAGACATGGAAGCAACCTGAATGTCCCTCAACAGATGAATGGATATAGAAGATATGATACATATATACAATGGAATATTACTCAGCCATAAAACAGAATGAAATAATGCCATCTGCAGCTACATGGATGGACCTAGAGATTATCATACAAAGTGAAGTAAGTCAGACAGAGAACGACAAATACCATATGATATCACTTATATGTGGATTATAAAATGAGACCCAAATGAACCTATCTACAGAACAAAAACAGACTCTCAAATATAGAAAACAGACTTGTGGTTGTCAAGGGGAAGACAGGCGAGAGAGATGGATTGGGAGTTTGGGATTAGTAGATGCAAATTATTATATATAGGATGGATAAACAAGGTCTTACTGTACAGCACAGGGAACTATATTCAATACCCTGTAATAAACCATAATGGAAAAGAATACGAAAAATATGTATATATGTATGTATGTATATATGAATCACTTTGCTGTACAGTAGAAATTAACACAACATTGTAGGTCAACTATACTTCAGTATCAATTAGTTTGAAGGCACTTTTATAAATTAGGCCTTATTTCTCTTGTCCTTTCATCCTGGGACAAATGTATAACAGAAACTAACCTGGATTACTCCGGGATGAACTCATATCACACAGAACTTTAATTGTTGAACAAACCATGAATACCAGTTACACCATGGGATGTCCTGATCCAATATGAAGTTTGTATACCTTGTATCAAGCCTGCAGATTCCACTAAATTTGGAAATTCAAACTGAAATGAAGCCACCTATCCCATGACTTCTCCACAACTAGTTATACAACATCAATTGGAAACCATATACAATCAAATGAATGCAGACAGACACAACTATAGCCTTCCTTTTTTTTCCTTTTAGATAAAGAGGGTATTTAAGGTGATGTCTTGGGCCGTTTCAGGGTGTTACTCAATTTCCTGGGTATCTGCCATGCACACAGGAAGTACACGTTAGTTAAATTGTTTGTGCAACTATATGAAGGTAGTTAATACCACAAAACTGTATACGTAAAGTGAATTAAACGCTAAAGTCATGTTTTGTATTTTTAATGACAAAGAAAAAAAAGTGTAGCGCTGATATTTGTTACAGAAATGAACATTAAAAACATTCTTAGTGAAAAAGCCATACAGAAAAGGCCACCTAGATCCCATATTCATCTTGTCTGCTTCAAATCCATCAAGGTTGTCCAAATGAGGGGGAAACTCAGTAATGGTTCCAGAAAAAGAAAACTGGATCAGGATGGAAAAAGACATTTTCATACAGTTGGGACAGCAGGTGAAAGTTGAAGTGGGGCTGAGTATTAAATTATAATGTAGACACCAGGATTTCCTCATTTAGGGGTTATGTGCTGGTTCCTTGGGCAAAACACACTGAGCATTTTGTGTGAAGTGGCAAATGGGAGTACTTTTTGCCATTATTGCAACTTTTCTGTACATTTTAAATTACTGGAAAGTAAATTACTTTTCTAGACAACCATGTCAGTATCATGCCAGAAAATCAGATAAGACAGACATCAAATTTTGTTATAGGGGCCAAGACTCACCCAGACCAAGTTCAACCAAAGTTGTGATACTTATTTCCCTTGTAGGAGTCCGCATGGTATTAAGAGGCACTGTGGGAAGAGTATATTAGTAGCTACCATGTCTTGGGTCCTGTGGATTACCTGGGGTGCAGTAGAAACTGAGATTTTAGTATTGCAATTTTTCACATTACTTCAAAAAATATGTTAAAAAATAAATTCAGTAAAGTTGCAAAATATGGAATCAATATACACAAATCAGTTTTGTTTCTATACACTAATAATGAACCACCAGCAAGAAAAATTAAGAAAACAATCCCATTTACAATTCCATCAAAAAGAACAAACTATTTAGCAATAAATTTAACCAAGGACATGAAAGACGTATACTCAGAAAACTATAAAGCATTGATAAAGAAACTGAAGACACAATAGAAAACAATATTCCATGCTCATGCATCAGAAAAATTACTATTATTAAAATGTTTATTCTACCCAAAGCCATCAACAAACAGTGCCAGGAAAACTAGACACCAGACTCCAAAGAACGACACTGGTCACCATCTACACTGCACGTAAAACTAACTAAAAGCGCACAGTATTCCACATTAAACCCTTTCTCTCCTGAGGCCCCTGAAGATGCACCCCACCCACCCAGCAGTCAGCTGCACAGGAAGATTCTCCACACTTGCTCATTTTTTCCTCTTGTGGAGTCTCCTCACCAGTGGTTCCTGAGAAAACCCAGTTGCTGTCAGTGTGGACAATGCCTCATGGTCCAGAAACCTAAGCCCTGACAGGAGACAAAGCTCCTGTCTGCTTGTCACAGAGCAAAGTCTGTGGGCAGGGTGCACCTGTGCCCCCAGGGTCAGACAGGTGGGTTCGGCGCCCCCTGTGGGACGTCAGAGAAGTGCCGGGAGCGCCGCACTCACAAACCCAGGGGCCTCATCCGGAAGGCAGTTCTGCTGTATATACTAAAGTTTGGAAATCCAAACTGAAATGGAGCCAAGTATCTCACTGTATCTTCTCAAAAGATGGTTAAGGAGCAATTCATTACAAACCATATGTAATGAAATGAATGTAAACACAAACTTTACAACTTAAACCAAAATTCACTCAAAATTGCCCATAGACAAATTTAAATTACCAAACTATAAAAATCCTAGAAAAAAAAAAGATAATCTACATGATTTTGGATCTGGTGACCTTATTCAGAAAACCGGAAGACAAACCACAAACTGCAAGAAACTATTTCCAAAACACATATCTGATAAAGGATTTGTACTCAAATTATGCCAACAACGCCATTAAAATTTGGTAAAGATTGAAACACACACCTGGCCCAAGAAGATAAACAGGCAGTAAATAAGCATACAAGAATATACTCAAGACGCTGGTGGAATGCATGCACAACCAACTTCGGAAGACAGTTTGGCAGTTTTTTCCAAATCTAAAAAGTCTCACCTTAGGATCCAAGAAGTGTACCTCTTGTATTTAGACAACTGCTTTGAAAAACTGTGTTCAAACCAAAACTAGCATCAAGTAATGCACAGCAGCTCTATTCATAATGGCTAAAAACTTAAAGATATCAATATGTCCTTCTGTAGATGAATTCATAAGCAAATTAGGGCACATACATGTCAAGGGGAGAAGAATACACCACCCCAAAATATGCCCATTTGACAAAAGGATTATTTTGCACTGATTAAGAAACAGCAGACTCAAGAGAATCTTTCAAAACCAAGTAGAAAATGCCCTATTAGGAGGTAAATTTATATTTATGAAGGATATCTCCATTTGTAAGGGTATGTCCCTCTCTGGACCAGGAATTGAATGATGACTAAGTATCAAGAAAAGCTTGTTGGGACTTCCCTGCTGGTCCAGTGGTTAACACTCCATGCTCCCAATGCAGGGGACCAGGGTTCAAGCCCTGGTCAGGGAACTAGATCCCGCAAGCTGCAATTAAGAGCCCACATGCCGCAACTAAAGATTCCACAGGCCGCAACTGAGACCCAGCGCAGCCAAATAAATAAATGTTTTTTTTTTAAAAAAAAAACCTTGTCAACGAAATAGGCCTGGATGTAAATCTGTGTAACAACCATACCCTTCTTTACTCTGCTTTGCCTAATAACCAACCTTAAATGGCTTCCTCCATTCCCTAATATCTTTCTTTTGTTCTCAGTGGAAGATAGCATTTAAGGTAACGGCTTGGGCCATTTCAGGGAGTGACTCAGTTTTCCTGGGTATCTTTCAAGTATACAGGAGGTATGCATGGTATATATTAAACTTCTGATTGTTTTCTCTAGTTTATCTCTTTTTCATTACAAGGGAGATCTCAATAAAGAACATAGAAGGGTAGAGGGAAAATTATTTTTCCTCTAATATACATGCAATGCAATAGTATTCAGAGATATAAAGGAATGGACCATCAACCCGTGCAAAAAAAAAAAAAGATACATCTAACACTTACATTGCTAAGTGAAAGAATCCAGTTTGAAGTGCTACACACTGTATGGCCTCATTTATATGACATTCTAGAAAAGGCAAAACTGACATGGTAAACAGCGTATGGAATATGTGGTTGAAATAGTCCACATGATACTTTAGTGGTGAATACCTGTCACTATGCATTTGTCTACACCCACAGATTTTTACAACCCAACAAGTAAATTACAATCTATTCAAACTTAGCTACTTAGGATATGGGAGTGTCAAAGACTGGAATACAGAATGTAACAAAGAATCTAACTGATTCAGAAATGTATGAAAAAACTCACTGTTGGTAGTGGGACAAATGGGCTGACCTAAGTTAACTTTGGAAATATACAGAACCTGTAGGCCAAAGACAAAATGTACCATACATACACAGTGGACTCTATGTTCTTTCCATGAGGGGTAGTAGCTAATAATACTGAAACTACTATATCAGTAATTGAATGGAACAAGCACTGAATTTAATAAATGACAAATGGTGGAAGCCAGGTTTCCTACCACTGGAGTGGGATGTTACAGTCAAACAAAGGGAGAAGGTTACAATATCCATGTCATAACAGATCCGGTTGGAGATAGCAGTATAAACTATCTTTAGCCTACACATAGTTCCACATGGAAATCTTTATAATTATGTGTATATGCATAGGCTGGGATACATGCATATATTTCCACGCACTGTCAGCTGAGCATATTTAGCTCCCACATGTAAGTTTTTAATACCATTCTCTAATAAACGGAACAAGGGCTCTTTGAAGAAAGGGCTGATGCTAGGACTGAGACAGTAAATATATGAAGCAGGATAATCTTAAAATATCAGAAAGTAAAGAAGTACCAAAAATTTTAAAAACCCACAAAAGAAAAATTATGTAAAATGAAAACAGGAGCAAATGCAAAAATCTCTCAACAGCCAAAGCAAGAATTAACTAAGCAGTCTAATAATGTAGTGCTGGATTATAACCAAAAGTTTATAATAATTATTCACGTGTCCAAACTGGTAAAAATAAATTACATAGTTTTTGATGAATGGTGTTAAATAGAAATCTCCTATGCAGAAAGCTTCTAAACAATTTATATAGCCACTCAGCTGTCCATCAAGGGTGTGAAGCTAACTCCTCTCTCCTCAAGTGTGGGTTCTGCATTATGACTTCCTCCTAAATAAGACACACAGGATGGACATGGGAAAATATTAACTTCACTGTGGGAACACTTGACAAACACTACCTCAGCTAGGTGACCAAAGTTGAGAATATAAGTGAGAAGTTCCCTTGAGAGCCTGTCCTCTTGATATACAGTGAAGAGGAAGCACTTCACCTCTGTGATCTGCTTTTTCAAAGCCAAGTCTAACCACGACAAAAACACCAAGCAAATCCCAGTGCCTGGCAGTCTATAAAATACCTGACCAGTCCTCCTCCACACTGTCAAGGTCATGGAAACAAGGAGAGTCTGAGCAACTGTCAAAGCCCAGAAGAGACTAAACAGACATGATGACCCCATGGCCTTTGAGATCCTGGAACAAGGAAAGGTATAACAAAGGGAACATGAATAGGGACTTCGGTTAATAATAGAGTATCAATATTTGTTCATTATTTGTCATGATTCTGTGGAAAATTAGACAGGAAAAATTAAACGTCAAATAAGAGAAACCTACTGTAACAAACTGGAAATCCAGAAGAAACAGGTGATTTCTTTGTAAAAACTCATTACCAAAATGAACACTAAATTAAGGAAAATACAAAAAGACCAATTAATTACTGAGGAATCTCTTCCCCATACTGGTTATCCTATCACTGTTCCAGGGTTTCCCTCTCCCGGGACAGGGAAGGAACAGGGACAGAGCTGTTTGGCAGCTCCACTAATATCTGGTCCCACCCAGAATCTTCATCTCCCCCAGCCATGCCTACCCAGTGAGGACACCTGAGGAAGGATCAGGGATTATTGATTCAGATATATCAACTACAAATTTTTCTTTTCCCAGCGACTGGACACACTTACTGAAGTAAAATAAATTAGTATTTACTTACTGTCCTCCCAAGACTGCAAGAAGTTCTTTCACTTACTGACAAGTCAGGATCGTTGGTGGTGGTAAACTCAAGTCTCTTTCCTTGGGCATCAGGTCCTCACATCTCAGAGGCTGGCCCAAAACAGCCCATGTGCCCTCAGAAGACACACAGACCTCATTCCTGCCCCTGAGAGGTGGGAGCCCTTGAGTTATGCCATCTCCCTGGCCATATTAATTGCCCATCCCTGAAAAACAATACTGCTCATTTTCTAGTATCTTCTCTCTCATTTACTAAGTGAAGAAACCAAATGCTAGGGTGGTAAGGAAACTCTTGTGCAATGAAGTAATGGGAGGCTCAAGAATTATTCCATGCCATGGAACCCATAATTGGCAGGCTTTCCAGAGGCCACATGGATGCATATGGCTCTCCAAGACAATGCAGCCTCAGTGTGAACCTCCCATTGGGAGGTCCAGGTGCTCCCATATCTTTGATTCTTAATGAATATGAATGTCAAAAGTTTCTAACGACTGAAAAGACAAAGGATTGCAGGGCCATGGTCTCCTGTATGGTTGTTGTGTCAGGGACACACTCCAATGTTTAGAGGATTATTACTTCTCTTGGCAGCCTATGAGGCTGTGAGGGGGAGGACTTTTTCTCAACCACATGGATGTTGGTAGTTGAAACTTCTCAAAGGAATGTCTACACTGCCCAGGTAGCTGTTGAATTGCCCGTAACTATACATGAGGGCCTGACAATGCCCAGGCTGGACTGAGCTAGAGGACCACAGATGCCTGCCTGGATAGTCAGAGGTCAAGGGCTGTCCTGCCTGAGGCTTGATCATCTACTCATGCCCACTCAGATGGGACAAAGGATGCCTCCAGTGCCAAGAGGGCCCCACCAGCCCTTAAGAAGGCAGCAGCTGGGGGCTGGCAGGTCACTGCACCCAGTCCTGTATAAATCCACACATGTCCACTGAGTGCCCTCCTGTCTGGGCTGTGCTGGAATCTGAGGCTGCCCAGGCAGGGTAGGGCCAGCATCACCCTTCCCAGGTAGGAGGGCAGAAGGAAACCATGCATGACTTCTGACACCCTCTCCAATCCTTGACAGAGGTTGAGTTGGATAAGAAACAGTCCGAGACAAGAACAGACATTTCATTCTTCTTTCAGAGCCCAGGACTGAGGGAAGGGAGGCCAGAAAAACAGTTATTGACCTCAGCTCCCTGACTCTTGTTTGACCCTGGGCAAGTCCTATCCATTCTGGAGGCTTGAGAGAGAAAGAGAGGGGAGGGCAATGAGGGCCAATTGTGCTTAAACCTAACTCTAACCTTTACCCTAAGAACCCTAACCTCTAACCTTAACCCCCTAACAACCCTAGCCCCAGACCCCTAGACCCTCGCCCCTGACCCCTAAACTCTAATCCCCGGCCCTGACCCTTTAACCACAACCCTCTACCATGACTCTCCAACAATGACCCATAACCCTAAACCGTGACCCCTGAACCCTCACACTGACTCAATCCCAGGCCTAAAGCCCGGCCTAGTGGGTACCAAGGGATGACTGTATGAACTCTCAAAGAAACCAAGGAACTAAATCTTCCTGACCATGAATTTAGCAATGGTTTCTTAGATTTGACAGTAAAGCATAAGAAATGAAAGAAAAAAATAGATAACTTGGATTTCCTCAAGATTACAAACCTTTGTGCAACAAAAGAGGCTCTCCAGAAAGTAAAAAGACAGCCCACAGAATGGAAGATAATATTGGCACATTATATATCTGATAAGACTCTTTACCAAGAATATACCCAGGACTTTTACAACTCATCAACAAAAAGACAAACAATAAAATTTTTGAAACAGACAAATGACTTGCATGGACTGCTCTCCAGGCAAGACATACAAATGGTCAACAAGGACATGAAAAGATGTCAAACATCAGTAGTCATGATGAAAATGCAAATTAAAGCCACAGTGTGATGCCCCCTCACACACACTAGAATAAAAATAAATTTTTAAATAAATTTTTAAATAAATTTTTAAATATATAAATAAAAATAACAAATGTTGGCAACAATGTAGAGAAATTAGAACCCTTAAAAGTTACTTGTGGAGATGTACAATGGTGTAGTCTATGTGTACAAAACTTTAGCATTTACTCAAAAATATAATTACCATGTGGTTCAACAACTCCACTCCTAGATATATACCCAAAATATGGAAAACAGGTGTTCAAACAAAAACTTGTTCACCAATTATTCATAGCAGCACTGTTCACAATAGCCCAAGGTAGAAAAGATTTAAATGTCCATCAGCAGGTAAACAGATAAGCAAAATAAGGTAGATCCATAAGCTGCATTATTCTGTCATATAAAAGAATAAAGTAAAATTATACAGCCACTGTGGAATACTGTATGGTGGCTCCTCAAAAACATGGAAAATGTATGATCCCTTGATTCTGCTCCAGGGTGTACACCCAAAATATTAGAAAGCAAGGACTGGAACAGATATCTGTACCCCATATTCATAGCAACATTATTCACAATTTCCAGCCAAAAGGTGGAAGCAACACAACACATCCTTCAACAGATGAATGGATAAGTACAGTGTAGTATATACACAATGCAATATGATTCAACCTTTAAAACTAAGGTAATTCTCACACATGCTACAATGTGGATGAACCTTGAAGTCATTATGCTAAGTGAAACAAGCCAGACACAAAAAGGACAAACGTTCTATGATTCCACGAGTATGAGGTATCCAGATAAGTCAAATTCAAAGACAAAGTAGAATAAGGTTGCCAGGGGTTGAGGTGAGTTAGTGTTTAATGCCTACGGTTTCATATGGGGAAAATATCTGGAGATGGATGGTGAGGCTATTTTTACAACAATGTGAATGTAGTTAATGCCATAGAACTGTATACTTAAAAATGGTTTAAATGGGGCTTCCCTCACGGCACAGTGGTTAAGAATCTGCCTGCCAATGCAGGGGACATGGGTTCAAGCGCTGGTCCTGGAAGATCCCGCATGCCGTGGAGCAGCTAAGCCCGTGTGCCACAACTACTGAGCCTGCGTTCTAGAGCCTGCGAGCCACAACTACTGAAGCCCGTGTGCCTAGAGCCCGTGCTCCACAACAAGAGAAGCCACCGCAACGAGAAGCCTGCACACAGCAATGAAGAGTAGCCCCCGCTCGCCGCAACTAGAGAAAGCCTGCACACAGCAACAAAGACACGACACAGCCAAAAAATAAAAAATAAAATAACATTTTTAAAAAAGCTTTAAAAAAGTGGTTTAAATGGTAAATGTTATGTATTTTTAATCACGATGGAAAAAATGAATGAAATAATCATCAATGTTACAATGTGGATAAACACTGCAAACATCCTAAGTGAAAGAAGCCACACAGAAAAACCACCCAGATCATGCTCATCTTGTACACTCTAAGTCCAGCAAGGTTTTTAAAGTGAGGAAAAGCCCCAGTGATGGTTCCAAGAAAAGAAAACTGGATTCGAATGGAAAATATATTTCCACAAAGCTGGGGCAGCTGGTGAAAGTTGAAGCAGGTCTGGGGATAGGATTATAATGTGGAAACCATAATTATTCCTCATTTTGGGGTTATGTGCTGGTTCCCTGGGAGAGTGGCCCTCCCACTCTCACAGGGTAAAACAAACTGGAGTATTTTGTGAATGTGGAAAACTTGATACTGCTATTTGAAGTTTTTTATACACTTGAAATTTACTAGAAAATAAAGTACTTATCAAAACAACCATGCCATACCACGCCAGAAATACAGACATCAAACTTTGTTATAGAGGCCAAGCTCTACCCAGATCCAGCTCACCCACAGTGGTGATGCCAATCACCCTTGTAGGAGTCCACATACTACAAGAGGCACCATTGGAAGATTACATTGGGAGCCACTATGTCTTGGGTGCTGTGGATGACCTAGATGTAGTTGAAACAGTGGGATTTCTGAATTCTAGTTTTCCATATTCAACCACCAAAAAACTGTTACAACTAAAAGATGAATTCAGTAAAGCTGCAGGATACAAAAAAAAAAGAAAAATCAATGCACAAAAATCATTTGTGATTCTATACACTGATAATGAACCATCAGAAAAGGAATTTTTTTAAAAAATCCCACTTACAATTGCATCCAAAAAGATAACTAGGAGTAAACTTAACCAAGGACGTGAAGGACCTGCACACTGAAAACTGGAAGACACTGATAAAGGAAACTGAACAGACAAAAATAAATGGAAAGATACCCCGTGCTCATGGGTAAAAAGAATATTTTGAAAATATGCATTCTAAGGTGGGACTTTCCTGGCCGTCCAGGGGTTGGGACTCTGTGCTCCCACTGCAGGGGGCGCAGGTTCGATCCCTGGTTGGGGAACTAAGATCCCGCATCATGCATGCCACATGGTGTGGCCCAAAATTTTTTTCTTAATTTTAAAAAATATGCATTCTAGCCAAATTAATGTACACATTCAACACAATCCCTACCAAAAGTCCAACGACATTTTCCATAGAAACAGAGCAAACAATCTTAAGATGTGTGTGGAACCACAAAGGACCCAGAAGAGCCAAAGCCACCCTGAGGAAGGAGAACGGGCTGGAGGCATCTCGCTCCCTGACTTCACACTTCATTACGAAGCTACAGTCCCAAAAAAGTGTGGAATTGGCACAAAAACAGGCGCACAGACCAGAGGAACAGAGCAGAGAGCCCAGGAATCAACCTACAGGTATGTGATCAGTTAATTCACAAGAAAGGAGCCAAGAACATACACCAGGGAAAGGACAGTCCCCTCAAGAAATGGTGCTGGGAAAACCAGGCTCCACACGCCAAAGAACAACACTGCACTCTGTCTACACCACACACAAAAGCGGCCAAAAACCCAGTTTTCCACATCAAGCCCTTCCTCTCCTGGGTCCTCTGAAGACAGACACCCTCAGCGGTCAGCCATGCACAGGAACATTCTCCCCACATTTCCTCACCTTTTCCCTCAGTGGCGTCACCTCCCAGCAGGTCCTGAGGAGACCAGGCTCCTCTCAGCATGAACTGGACCCCACAGTGTCCCCAAGCTGAAGCCTCAGGGGATCCTGAGGAGACTCGGCCTCTGTTAGTGTGGACTCGACCCCAGCTTGTCCTGAAACCTGGCCGTCAGCGTGGACGCAACCCGCGTGTCCCAGAAGCCAAAGCCCCAGTGGGTCCTGAGGAGACAGGGCTCCTCTCAGCATGAACGTGAACAGCATGATCTGAACAGACATCCCGCCAAAAAAAGATATACAGATGGTAAACATCATACAGAAACAAGCTCAACATCATATACCATTAGGGAGTTACAAATTAAAATCATGAGATATCACAGCACACCTATTAGCACTGCTAAACTCCAAAAATATGAAAATACCAATTGCTAGAGGGTGAGGAACAAAAGGAGCTCTCCCTCATAGCTGGGGGGATGCATGTGCAGCCACTTTGTAAAACAATTTGGCAGTTTTTTCCAAAGCTAAACAAGTCTCACGTTGGGATCCAACAATCATGCTTCCAGTATTCAGGCAACTGCTTTGAAAATCTATGTCCAAATGCAAACAAGGATGCAATTATGCACAGCAGCACTTTCATAATGGCTAAAAACTTGAAGAAATCAGGATATCCTTCAAAAGATGAATGTATAAGCAAATTGGGGTAGATCCATGTCAAGGTGAGTAGAATATGCCACCCCAAAATATGTCTCTCTGGCATAAGGATTATTGGTCTGCTTTAAAAAAAAGGGGGGCTTCCCTGGTGGCTCAGTGGTTAAGAGTCTGCCTGCCAATGCAGGGGACACGGGTTCGAGCCCTGGTCCGGGAAGATCCCACACGCCGCAGAGCAACAAAGCCCATGCTCCACAACTACTGAGCCTGCGCTCTAGAGCCCACGAGCCACAACTACTGACCCCGTGTGCCACAACTACTGAAGCCTGCACACCTAGAGCCTGTGCTCCGCGACAACAAAAGCCACAATGAGAAACCCACGCACTGCAAAGAAAAGTAGCCCCTGCTCGCCACAACCAGAGAAAAGCCTGCACGCAGCAATGAAGACCCAATGCAGCCAAAAATAAAATAATATATTCAATAAAAAATCTCAGAAAACTGAGATTGCTGTTTTATGAAAGACATTTACAATACAGAAGTCGCCATTTATAAGGGTATGTCCCTCTTTGCACCAAAAATAGAAGGATAATTAAATCTTAAGTAACTCTTTTCAATGGAGAAGTCCTGACTTAAATGTGCAAACAATCATACCCTTGTTTACTGTGCTTTGCATGATAACCTGCCATAAGTGGTCTTCCTCCCTTCCCCAGCATATTTCTTCTGTTTTTAGCTGAAGAGCTATTTAAGGGGATGGTTTTGGTCATTTCAGGGAGTGACTCAGTTTTCCTTGCTATCCCCCCTGTATTCAGAAGGTAGACATGTAATTAAACTTCTGCTTTTCTCCTGGTAATCTGTCTTTTATTACAGGGGCAGGGTGGCCTCAACCAAGAACCTGAAAAAGTAGAGGGAAAATTGTTTTTCCGCCCATACACATGCAGTGGAATACTACTCAGCAGAAAGGAATGCACCATCAGCCTATGGAAAGACATGGATAAATCCTCAGTATATACTGCTAAGTGAAAGCATCCAGGCTGAGGAGGCTGCACACAGTATGACCCCATTGGTGACATTCTGGGAAAGGCAAAGCTACATAGATGATAAGCAGATCATGGGGTGGGGGGTTTGAAGTATTCCATGTGACATTCTAGGATGGATACCTGTCACTATGCATTTGTCTAAGCCCACAGATGTGTATAGCCCAAGGGGCCAATCATAATCTATTCAAATTTAGTTATTTAGAATGTAGGCATGTGTCAGGATGGAATACATAATGTGACAGAGTCTAACTGTGTTAGAAATATATGGAAACAACTCACTGTAGGGGATGGGATAAAAGGTGCTGACCTAAGTTACCTTTGGAAATGAATGGAATCTGTAGACTAAAGGCAAAATGGACCGTATATAAAGAGTGGGCTTTATTTTACGAAGTTCTTTCCAGGGTGTAGTAGCTAACAACTCTGAAACCTCTGCACATGTAACCTGGAAAGGAGCAATGCATACATAAATGGCAGATGGTGGGAGCCAGGCTCCTCATTGTGGGAACAGGAAGTTACAGATAAGCAAGGGGAGAGCCTCTGCCCTCATAAACCTGGATCTGGGCTTCCTGGGAGGACGCTGACTGGCCGGGGGAAACACACAGATCTTCACGCTGGGAAGACCCTGCAGACACAGGAACTTCACACCCCATCTTTCCACCCATACCTGCTGGAAACACTCAGCCCTCCATCATCAGTCAATTGCAGCGTTTAAGACATTCTCACCCCCAGGCAGATAAAGGAACATGAGGGTCTTGCTTACCCCTAAGCTGTCCCAGAATCCAGGCCCTGGGGGTGGAGCCAGGATGGGGGTGCCTGGGCTCCTGACCAGCAGGTGAGAGGAAGGAGGAAGACCAGTTCCGAGGACAGAGGTTCCCTCAAGTCTGTGAGCCCAGGAGCCCCGATGGGATTCATTCCCAGTGCGGACATGGGCAGGGCCTGCAGTGGTTCTGTGTTCCCCCTGGGCCCCTTTGATGAAGCCATGGCAACACTGGGCCCAGACGTCTCCTGGCGGTGTCTCAAACTCTGACACAGCGGTTTTACAAAGGAACAAGAGAATGGAGCTGAGCCCCTGACGGCCACTCCTTTCTGGCTCTGAGTTGCTTCCAACAGGACCGCAATCACCTGCACATAGTCTGCTGTGACCTACCTGCCCCCATTGGCCTTTCCTCTCCCTCCCTGCGATGAGTCCCGTGACATTTCCAGCCTGGACCCCTCTCCCAGGCCAGACGCCTCTGTCCAGTCACTGCACCCCCATCTCACCTTGGGGGCTAACAGGGCACTCAGGGGACCAGGATCCTGCAGGTCTCCACACCCAGGAGCAGCCCCACCTTCCCAGGTTGCTGAGCCCAGGCACCGGGTGTAACCGAGCAGGACCCTACGGGGCCTTCCCAGGACAGACCCCTCCCCCACATCCTCTGCTGGAGCTCCTCTCTGAAGTACCTGGATAACAGCATCTGATGCACGCTTCCTGAGTTGTTTTACAGATGCTGAAACCACCACCAAACGGAAGAAATTAACTACCTGATGATCATGAACAGGTAGCCCCGGAACTTCTGGTGCCTAAGAATTTAGAGTGTTAACTGCCTGTTACCTCACCATCAACCAGAGAATTGTGCACCAGCTGATCACATACCCTGCGACCCCCCTCCATCACTTGGCCTTTAAAATTCCTTTGCTGAAATCCTTCAGGGAGTTTGGGGTTTTAGAGCACAGGCCGCCTGGCCTCCTTGTATTGGCACTTTTACAATTAAAGCTGCACTTCCCTTCACCACACCCGGTGTCAGTAGACTGGCTTTACTGCACTCGGGCAAGCGGACCCAAGTTTCGTTTGGTAACACTGGGGTCTCCCAGGCTCCCACTCTCCTTGTGCCCCACTGACTGTCATCTGCTCCTCCAGAGTCTTGTTGCAGCAAAAATAGAAATGAAGTTTTCCCTCCCCTGAGAACAAGGAAAACAAAGGGAACAGCGAATAGGCTAGAGAAGAAACATAATCTGGCCTGAAAGAATTAATCACTCCTTGTTTTACTTTGTCACTAATTTGTAGTAACTAGATGTGTACTTTACAAAGCTAACCTCACTCCCTGACGCTATGTCATTTACATTCGGCACCCATCACCCCTAACTCTGTGTGAGTTACATCCCCTGCCTCTCACTCCCTAACCTTATTATGTCCAGCACTTACATTCTATACGCCCTTCATAACAAGTCACCCCCTATAGTTTTTGCATTTCAGAAACAAGGTCACTGGTCGATAAACCAGAGGCAAACGGACGCAATTACCAGACTGCCGGACCCCAATTACCGGGCAGCCTGATGCCAGCTATGACTGTTTTGAAATAATGCAAAGGAAAGGAGGAATGCAAGACCTTCACTACTTTGATCCTCAACCTATACCCCAGACTGCGAGAGCGCCACGTATAAAATCTTCCCTGATTCTCAAGGAGGGGTGCCCAGTTCTTGAGGCGCTAGCTGGCTGTGTCTTCCCTGTTGTCTGGCAGAAGAATAAAGCCATCTCTCTCTTCCTCCAAAATCCCTGTCTCCGTATTTCTGTTTGGCCTCGGTGCACAGGGAAGCCGAGATTTCGACAACAGTCTGTGGCCAGTTCCCACACTAATTCACCTCTACACCCACAGCCCTGGCCCAAGCCCGATCTTGTGCCTGGTTCCTCCATCAGGCCCTGGTAAAACTCCCTGCCCACACGGTGCACCTCACATCCCACCCCAACGTGGTCTTTCTGAAGCATAAACGAGACTGTGACTCTCTCCCACCTGTAATCCCCCAAATGTTTCCCCACTTCCACTAGGGTATCTGCTGGGAGAGACATCTGCCAAGGCCCTGAGAGTCCCTGGCATCCCCACGAGGCTGCTGGCTCCTGGGTTCCCTGACAGTGAGCACCTCAGCTGGCCAGGCGACATGGCAGGAAACCCCAGAACTGCTCACCTCAGGAGGGGACTGGCACGGCCACTGCCTGATCAGAGAGAGCAGAGAAGGGCTCCCCAGCTGGGACACAGACTCTGCACGAGTGGCCTCTCCCTGAGCCACTACATCACCTCGTGTGACTTGAGGGAAGGAAGGACCGAGGCACACTTGGCTCCTAAGGAGGATGGGATAGGCTCAGCCATGTCCCCACAAATTCACATGCTGAATCCCTAACACCCAGGACCTCAGGATGTGGCTGTATTTGGAGATGGGATTTTTAAAGAGGTGATCAAGGTAAAAATGAGGTCACTAGGGTGGATCCTAATCCAATAGGATTGGTGTCCTACAAGGAGAGATTAGGACACAGAGAGGCACAGGGGGAGATCATGACGACCTGGGGAGAAGATGGTTGTCTAAGCACCAAGTAGAGAGGCCTCAGGAGAAGCCAGTCTGCACACACCTTGATCTCAGACAGCATCCAGGACTGGGAGATAGGCCTGTTATTCAAGCTGCCCAGTCTGTGGTATTTGTTATGGAGGTCCTGAGCAGACTCACATGCAGGGTAACTCAGGGCTCAGACTGGACAGAGCCCACTCTCCATCCCCCTGTACGTGAGTTACAGGATCCTCAGGATCTGAGGAGGGGGACCCTGAGGAGAGACACAAGATAGAAGATGCTAGGCATTAACATGACTGCATTCATGTTAAACGTGCCTGAAGTCCATTCACACGAGATGGTTTTGTCCTGTATGTACATCGGCACCTTCGGTCTGAACTGCAGATCTTTAGCTTCACCACCTCCACTGAGAGCATTAGCTTCACCTGCTGTGGACCGTCTCCTATAGGATTTCCAGAACCACAAAGCATCGAAGCTTCACAGGATCCAGAGTCTGTGCGCTAGCGTCTGGGCGACCCTCACAGCAGGGCCGCGCAGCTGCCCATCAGAACCCATTTCCCTTTTTCCTGTTCACAGCTACCCTGCACCTCCCAGCTTTCCCACCCCTTACAGCTAGGGCGTAGTGTCTCGTGTTACCAAGGGGAAGGGGTGGAGGTGGTGAGGGCCTTGGCCAGCCTGCATCCTTGGACGGAGGGCATGATGCCCACCTGGTCACCCCACCCTGCTGGTTGGAGCCCTCACCTGGAAGCAGGGAGGAGAAACAAGGGGGACAGAGCCTGGGACCTGACACCCACCTGCCCTGGACTCTCACAAGAAGGGGACAGAGACAGCTTGAGCTTCAGCCCAGTTTTGGGAGACACTTTGTTCCAGCAACAAACTTCTGCCTTAAAAGCCAAGGTGCTTTACAAACCCCTCCCCAGCTGTCACAGAAAGTCAGGCTTAATCTCATCACACTTTTCTCAAACCCCAGCTCATGGTGAGACCACCTCTCAGGTGATGGTGCTTCAGAGCAGCCCCTTTAAAAGATCCCTGGAGTTCAGCTCTCCCAGCCCTGCCGTCAGTTTAAGGGAGAAGTTTCCTTGACAACCTTGACAAACCTGCTCAGTTTCCTTGACAACCAAGCTTCACAATCTCCCAAACTCTTCTCCTTCAAACATCCCTATTCTAGGCTTGATGAGCCTAAAGTGACAGTGCTGTCATCATGTGCCAGAGAGTGACTCCTCCAAGCCCGTAGTTCCTGGTTACATGATGCTATTGATGATGAAATCCCAGAAGAGCCAGCTTTGCAAGGTAACCACTTCTGGACTCGGCACTGGGTCCCTTTCCACGGACAGAGTGGAGTGGCTGTTTCCACGGGGCCCGTGGTGGAAGAGCTCACCTAATGCTGCCAGGACTTCATCCCTTCCAGGTGATTCCAGGGTCCTCATTCTCCCCAGACCCCCACCCACATGGCTGCTGTCTGTGCCAGTCTATACGGGACCTTGGCAATCTCCTAAAATGAGGGTTATTTTATACACAGGTAATGGGTTGAATGCTGACCCCAAAAGATGTGCCCCCCCAGAACACGTGAACAGGACCATATCTGGGAAAAGGGTCTTTGTATATGTAGTTAAGGATCTCAGGGTGAGGTCATCTTGGGTTAGGGTGGCCCTCAATCCAACTGAGAGAGTCCTTATGAGAAACAAAAGAAGAGAAACACAGACTTAGAGAAGCCACGTGAAGACAGAGGCAGAGACGGGAGGGATGCAGCCACAGGCCTGGGGACGCCTGGAGCCCCCAGAAGCTGGAAAAGGCAGGAAGAACCCTATCCTGGAGCCTTTGGAGAGACTTCCGTCCTCCAACACCTTGATCTCAGATGTCTGGTCTCCAGGACTGGGGGAGGATGAATTCCTGTTGTTTTAAACCACCCATCTTGTGGTCATTTGTTACAGAAGCCACAGAACGGTCACACAGACCCTGCTCTGTAGGATCCTGGAAGTGTGGGTCTCATTAAAGGCCAACAGAGGCTGGATTGTAGAGCCCTTAGAGTCAGCATTGGGCCCCAGAAATCCTAAAGCAATGGCTGGACACCAGAACGTTGAGGAGTCAGTCAGAAGCCCAACCCTAAGGGTGCCGGCTGCACACGGTCTCCCCAGGTTTTTACGCCTGTACATGCATAAAATAAGTATTTCCATCCTGATTCAGGACCTCTGTTATCACCGTTCACGTTGCTAATTAAGAACCCACTAGTTACACAGATGAAAACCCTATCAGGACACTTGCTCCAGTGGTAAACAATTCTGAAGTTGGTCACAGGTGGGGAATCGTCTCCCATGCAGCCAGCAGCCCCCACACAAGGAGCGTCCTCATTGCAAAGCTGGGGGACCGTGAGGAGGCGTCTCTGAGTAAACGTGAGCTGAGCCCCAGGCCAACTGCTGCTGAACTTTTCCCACCCTTCCCAGGTAAAACACCTGAATGTATGCAAGGACTTCAAAGCCTAGAGGAAGGGGCTTGGAGTCACACCAGCGACAACACGCAGGCCGACTTGGTGCCTGCAGGCCAGCCAGGATGGTCCTGGCCCCGGGCACTCTTCTGGAAGCTTTCCATTTCCCTGCCTGAGGTACCCCTCCTGTCCCAGCCCCCACTGCTTTTTTCCTTCCTCACCTCTGCCCGGGTAGAAATTCCAGCAGCAGGTATGGGTGACACAACCTCTTCTTTAGCAGGTGGCAGCCCGGCAACTCCTGCAGAAAGTCCAGCAGAGCCCCACTCACACCAGGCCACCCATAGAGCCGTGGGCCCTACTCCCTCCCACCAGCCCAGCCCCGAGACTGCTGACGGGGCAGAGAATATGGCGTCAGGCACAGCTGCAGGGGCTTTTGCTGCCTGGAGGGGTATTTATATTGACCTCAACCCAGGCACACCTGTGGAGGGCTGGCCGGCCGAGTCAGGCTGCCCAGGTCAGCCAATCCTCGCCCCTCAGGGGCTCAGAGTTGCAGAAAATGGGCCTTGCTGCACCGGCCAGGTCCAAGGAACAGGTGTAGGGTCCTGAGAGTCAGGATAGACAAGAGGCGGCAGCCCTGGCTTGTTTTCTAATCATTTTATCTGGTCCATGAGTGGGAGACAACTTCAAGAAGACCCTCTCCTAATGAGAGGAACCCAGGAGTCAGGGAGAGGAGGGGTGGTGGGTGGAGACAGAAGCCTGGTGCCCCGGCTGCAGTGGAAACCCCTGGAAGACCAGGCGGAGAGAGGCCACACAGAGTGAAGCCCAGGGTCACAGACCTGTCGGAGCTGCTGTTTGTTAGTTCAAGCCCTGCTCTGAGGTGCTCTGTGTCAGCTCTGAGCAACAGGTGAGCTGGGGGTGCTCTGCAATGAGGGCTATGTGCACGGTTCCTGTGTGCCCAGCCCTGCCGGGGTACCTGCCCAGGGGAGCTCCATATCCAGGGAGGGGCCTGCCCACGAGAACCCTGTGGGCTGCTGGGTACCTGCTCAGGTGAGCTCCATATCCTGGGAGGGGCCTGACCATGAGAGCCCCATGGGCTGCTGGGTACCTGCTCAGGTGAGCTCCATATCCTGGGAGGGGCCTGACCACGAGAGCCCCGGGTGCTGGAAGGGGGGCGTGTGTATGAGCGTCCTCTCTGTGCAGCCGGCACAGAGTTGCTTAGCAACTTCCCTGTGGGCGGTGCTGGGATGAAATGAGAACCAGGAGATGCTGCGGGCCCTATGAACCCCTGTCCATCCAGAGTGATGAGGTCAGTAGGTGGGTGCTGGCCACTGTGCTGCGTGAGGGAGGCCCCACGGGTACCTCTTGTGTCTTCCTCCTGACACCAGGGAGGTCTCCCCAGGACAGAGCAGACAGCCTGCTTGGGGCAGGTGGGAGCTCCTGGTGACACTGCAGGGGACATGAGAGGGACGGACCAGGCAGGGGGAGGTGGGAGCCCAGGCAGAGCCATGGGGCTCGGGGCCGAGGGGGTTCTTCTGGGTCTGAGCTGGGAGTGGACGTGCAGGTGGTGAGTGTGATCCAAGAAAGCTGCCCTGGTGATGTGCGGCTGAACCTGCGTCAGAGTGACAAGCCTTCCGGATGATCCCAGAACACGATAGTGAGACGGATCCTGTTAGAAGAAGGTAAGTGAATCCCCCCAAGAGGAGGCTCTGTGAGCTGGTCCTGGGGGTGTGGGTGAAGGGAACAGGTGTGGAAGCTGCGGGGAGTGGGCAGTCCCCCTGGGCAGGTGGCGGGTGCAGACCCCACTCCGTGGTCCCACACCTGTGCTTCTGGCTGGATTACTTGGCTTCTCAGAGCCTCAGCTTCCCAGTCACTATCGGGTGATGGTAGCATGGATTGACTAGTAATTTCCTCAGAACAGGGTAGAAAGGGAAATGGAAAATGGACATTCCACAGAACACCGTCAGTATGGGAATCGCAGGCCCTGTTTCCCGCAGGTCTGTCTTCAAGATCAGGAGAGCAAATCCGAGCAGACTTGCAGCAGAGCCTGGGGATGGGCTCCGTTTGGTGGGTCCCCCAGTTTCCTGAATCTCGGAAGGGGCAGCTCCAGTGGACAGTGGCAGGTTCATCCCACACCTGGAAGCATCCAGACCTCAAGGCCCAGCAGCCCCCGAACCCTGTGTCTGGGCCCCTGGGAGGCAGACAGGACAGGCCGGCCTCCTCCTCAGCCCTCTTCCTGCCCAGAACAGGTGAGGTCCAGGCCGTCATTAGGAAGAAGCAGGGATGGGGGTGTCCCATGTGGGAAGAGGACACGGAGCAGCTTGTGTATGTGGACGTCCACACCAGGAATGTGGGGCAGTGGGATGTGGGCACTGGGAGGGGCAGACGGTGGGCCTGAGGAAGCAGGGCGGGGCCGGGAGTCCTGAGGAGGGGGTGTGCGAGCTTTGCCTGTGCAGGGCCTCATACTCCACGGGGCTGCCTTCCCCTGGTCACTGGGGAGGAGGAGCCAAGCAGCGTTGGTGGGGTGACCACACGCGTCCCCAGGCCCTGCCAGCATCGGACCTTCAGGCTCGGGGTTGGGGATCCTGAGGAGCGCAGGTCCAGCCGTGCCCACCAGGGAGGCATGGAGGGGTCGGGCAGGAAGCACTGGTGTGGTCATCCCCTGTGTGGAAGCTCCCGAGCCAGTGTCCAGTGGGAGCTCTCACCTCGCACGTGGGTTTCACGTCCACAGCTCAGATCACCTTCTAGCCGCTTGGTTTGTTTTCCAGACACAAAGTCCTAATATCTCCTATGTCCCCTGCCTGTGAAAAGGCGCGTCTGATCTGGTACCAGATGCTGCCCCTGGTCCCTCCTGACTGGATACCCAGCAGCCAGTGTCACCGCGTCATGAATGTCAGGGGGTGTCAGGCGTGGGGGGACGAGAGCACACGGTCCAGGCCCACGAGGGGCCGTGCCGTCCACGGAGCCGGTGCTGTGGCTGTACGTGTGCCATGCCCCCACCCCACAGGCAGAGACCACCGTCCCCTTACAGACTGTTACCAAGTGAAGTCACATGGACCCTGCTCGGGCCCTCGCCTGGCGAGGTGCTCTGCCTCAGCAGGGAAGGTTTCCTTTTTCCATGTGGGTTCAAGTAGGCAAATAACAAAACCAAAGCTGAGACCACCACAGCACAGGCTCTGTTCAGTGGCCAAAGAATGGAGAAATGGGAACGAAGTTCACAGACCAACTTCTCGCCCTCCTGGAGAGAGTGGTTTAATTTTAAAGGGTAAAGACAAAGGGAGGAGGAATGAGGCTAATGATGGGGATGAAGAGGCCTTCCGGGGAAGGGGCAGGGATTTTCCCAAGCGAGTGGGGTACCACCTCCTTTCACCCGTCTTTGGTCCTTCAAGTCCAGTCATGGCCACTGATAGGTGTGTCACTTAATATGCTGATATAGTAAATTCAACATGTGATGAGACTCAGGGTCTGTTGGAGGTCACATTCGTTGCCATCTTGGTCCCAGCTGGTTTCATCTGTTTGTTTGTAGCTTCCTTTCTTATCTCTGGACCCCTTAACTTAAATACTTAGGTGAACTCCTGCCGAAGTTGGGGGGTGGAGGACAGCCCTGTGAAAGGTGGGTCCACGGGTTCTGAGCAGGACCTGGAGCAGCTCTGACAACAAGAGGAGGAGGCTGAGACGGGCGGTCAGTCTGACGCCCGCACTGGGGCCTGTGGTCGGCATGCGGAGGTGGTCAGCTGGGGCACGTGTCAGGGAAGGTTCTCGGTGTTTACACAGAAGATGTGAACGTAGGCCCAGATGCAGAGCTGCCTGCAGACGCTGCTACGGAACCCCCTGATTCTTTCCTGAGAAAACTGGTGGGGGGGCATTCAGGCAACAGGGCAAACAGGTTGCTCTGGACGTTCTTGTGGGGAAGTGGGGACTTAGCAATAGGGGCTCAGCCCGCATAACCCCAGAAGCCCTCCCAGGACAGCCCCAGAACCGCTTCTGGAATGGCAAGGAGAAGTGGGTCTTCCACCTACTAGACGTGGAGGAAAGAGCTGGGGTTTGCAGGGCCGCCCTCACCTTCAGGGACTGGTTGGGAGGCTCACAGGACCCAGCACATGCTTGTGGCTTGTGTGCTCACAGCTGAGATGGGGCACAGCACGCAGTAGGGATGCACGGGAGGGAGGGCCCCTGCTCCGGTCACCTCATGACCCTTCATGCCCACTCCTTCCCTTGAGGGTCTCTAGGATGTCTCTTCCCCCAGCGACGAAGGGCAGAACCATGACAGTTACCCCCACCCCCGTCCCCCCAGGGAGGCTCATTAGAGACTTGGCACCCGGCTGGGGGCTGGTCACGTGGTGTTGTCTGCCCTCACCCTCCAAAATGCCAGTGCCCAGAAGGGGAGCCGGGGCTCAGCATGAACCACATGGTTTGTGCAAACAGCACAGGCGCAGGGAGCTGCCCCTAAAGGGAGGAGGGGGGGTTTAGATCAGGGAAGGGAGCTGCTCACCAGCTGCATTAGCTTCCTGGGGCAGCTGTAATAAACGACCACAAACGGAGGCTCAGAGCAACAGAAACCTGTCCTCTCTCAGTCCTGGAGACCAGACGTCTGAGGTCAAGGTGTCCCAGGGCCGCTCTCCCTCCAGAGGCTCCAGGGGAGGGTCCTGCCTGCCTCTTCCAGCTTCTGGAGGCTCCAGGCATCCCTGGGCTTGTGGCCGCATTCCTCCCGTCTCTACCTCCGTCTTCACATGGTGTCTCCTGTGTGTCTGTGTCTCTCCGCTTGTCTCTTAGAAGGACACTGGCACTGATTTAGGGCCACCCTGATCCAGGATGACCTCATCTTCAGATCCGTAACTAATTATACCTGAAAAGACCCTACTTCCAAATAAGGTTCCATTCTCAGATTCTGGGGGGCATGACGTGGACATAACTTCTGGGGGACCCCCATTCAACCCACTATAGCACCCAGTTCCCAGATGCCAGCCGATCTTCCTCAGGACAGCATCAGGCTGGTGATGTTCTGTCTTTCTGCACGGAGTTGCCTCTTGTTTCTGGTGGTAACAGTGAGGTTGGGTGGGGAGCGCTTCTGGCTGACCTCCCGGTCATTCCAGGGACCACGCTGATGTGTCCTTCACGGGAGAGTGCGAGCACGGCCAGGGCTCCCTGTGAACACTCCACACTGACCGCTCAGTGATCAGACACCTGCATGGGCTGGACCGGTCCCTGGACCTCTGCACCTTCTAGCACATCCACAGCCTGGTGGACTCTGTGCGGGCCTATGACCAGGAGGTGGGGACCGGCAGGATGGGTGGGAGCCCTCCTGCCTGCCACGTGGCCTCCAGCCCACCACAGACCCTCCAGTCCTGCCATGGACACCCCCATCGCATTAACCCCCAAGAGGGCTTCTGGGAGGGGTGAGAATTCGACCATGAAGAAGACAGGGCAGGCCCTAACTGCAACAGGTGAAGGCAAGAACTGGGGGTGCTTGGCTATTTGTCCCCCAAAGACCCAGGATGTGGGCTCTGACTTGATGGGTCCACCTCCACCTGGGCTCACCTGGGGGGTCGCTGCAGGAAGAGCATGTCCTTGGGTGATTTTCCAACTCTCCCCACATCAG